>NW_020449649.1:0-1455 GCF_003343035.1 Apteryx rowi | reverse complement strand
CAGGGCTGGGTCAGCACAGGGATGGGGTGCAGATGTGAGCCACGACACTCCAGAAGCTCCCGACAGTTGTAGAGGGAATTCACTGCTGCTTGTGTGGTCGAGGGTCTCTCGGTGGCTGCAGCYACTGGCACCACCTGCCAGGACTCTCAGACCCAGCACAGATGCTCAGTGCCCAACACTGCAGCTCACAGTGCCCCCCCATTCTGTGTCACTGTCCTCTCTCAGGAGCACTGCTGGGTGTATCACTCCCTGCCTGGGTGTGGAAAGGAGCTGCTGGAGATCTTCTCTGCTCACACCTGCTGACCACAGCTTCGCCCTGGTGTTGGCCCCCAGACTCTGCCCTGGGTCATGTTATGTTTCCATATGTTCTCCTCTGAGACCATGTAGGGATGCATAGTGCATAGCTCTGCTTGGAGCTGGCCACCACGGCCTGCCTGAGTGGTCCCAGGAGATCCCAGCAAGGCTGTGCTTGGAGGTGAGGCTGTGATTGTGCTCGGGCAACGTAGATGGGATGGTGTGGCTGGGGGCCAAGGGGAGGAAAGCACAAGAGACAACAAGGAGAAGTTGCAGGAAGGGAAAGTTCAAAGGAGCTTAATGAAAAAATAAAGAAAAGACAACGATAGATGAGCTGCACTGGGGCAGGGGCCAGGACATCTTTAAAAACTCTTCTGAAGAAAGCACTTACCAACCTGATCTAACTGTAAAGTTAGCCCAGCCCAGAGCAGATCATGATCCTGCAGATCTCTGGTGGTCCTTCCCAACCCAAATCCTCTAGGAGGAAGGGGCTGGAAAGTGGAGTCCTGGGCAGGGGACACTGCTGTGGGGTTGAGGCCTTGCTGGCATTTGTACTGCCCGGACAACCCCGTGCTCAGAGTCACACAGTGAGTAAGTTCTTCCTCCAAAGGAGTCTCTGCTCCATGGGCAATAGGAGTCAAAGCAGTGCAGGAAGGTCGCAGAAGAGTTCTCAGGAACACGCCAGGCATTCAGGCCCTTCGAATGCTGAGGTGTCCCCAGACTGGTGCTTTGCATCCTGGGTCTGAAGGGCTGAGAAATCTTTACAGCCAGAGCAGATGGGAGTCCCATCTCCTGGACTCATGGGTTACAGGGCATCAGCAGGGCTGTACCAGCTGCAGGGAGGGATTCAGTGCCCAGGGCATGAGCAGATCCCCCTCTGCCCTCCCCTCTCTCTTCACACCCTGGAACAGAGATGGTGTATCTCATGTTGGCCTTCTCTGCCAGGCTGTATTCCCAGGTGGAGGGGACGCAGGCTTCCCACTGTGGAAATGCAGGAGAGCCCAGTCTCATCTACAGGAGCAGGGTCCCACCACACCTGCTGGGTGGCCAGGGCTACAGGATGCAGACCCCACTCTGTTCCCCACAGACCTCCTGCCTGGGGCTGGAGGGTGCCCAGCAAGAAGGCAGGCATGCCTGGGGGTCTGGTGCCATTGGGGTGGT
>NW_020449648.1:0-1459 GCF_003343035.1 Apteryx rowi | reverse complement strand
GGGATCCTCGTGCGAGAGATCCTTGTGCAAAGGATCCTCGTGCAAGACGCTCTCGTGCGAGACGCCGTCCTTGTGCACGGGATCCTCGTGCAAAGGATCCTCGTGCGAGGCGGGATCCTCGGGCGCGGCGGGATCCTCGGGCGCGTAGGGGCGCGGGGGGCCGCGGCCGTACAGCACCAGCCGCCCCCGCTCAGCCCCCGCCAGCCCCAGCAGCGCCAGCAGCACCGCCCGGCCCTGCGCCTGCAATTAATTACCCCCCCTGGGGCAGTTAATTACCCCCCGGGGCAATTAATCCCTGCCTTGGGTCAGTTATTGCATCCTGGGGCAATTAATTCCCACCCTGGGGCAATTAATCCCTGCCCTGGGGCAATTAATTCCCGCCCTGGGGCAATTAATTCCCGCCCTGGGGCAATTAATCACCCCCTCGGGGGCAGTTATTACCTCCTGGGGCAATTAATTCCTGCCCTGGGGTGGTTAATTCCCACCCTGGGCAATTAATTCCTGCCCTGGGGCAATTAATTGCTGCTCTGGGGCAATTAATTGCTGCCCTGGGGTGTTAAATTGCCACCCTGGGGCAGTTAATTGCCACCCTGGGGCAGTTAATTCCCACCCTGGGGGCAGTTATTACCTCCTGGGGCAATTAATTCCTGCCCTGGGGTGGTTAATTCCCACCCTGGGGCAATGAACTCCCACTCTGGGGCAATTAATTCCTGCCCTGGGGCAATTAATTGCTGCCCTGGGGTGTTAAATTGCCACCCTGGGGCAGTTAATTGCCACCCTGTGGCAGTTAATTACCCCCCGGGGCAATTAATTCCCACCCTGGGGCAATTAATCACCCCCTGAGGGCAGTTATTACATCCTGGGGCAATTAATTCCCAACCTGGAGTGGTTAAATCCTGCCCTGGGGCAATTGATTCCTGCCCTGGGGCACTTAGTCACCCCCCTGGGGCAATTATTACATTCTGGGGCAATTAATTCCTGCCCTGGGGCAGTTAATTACCCCATCGGGGCAATTACTCCCACCCTGGGGCAATTAATTCCTGCCCTGGGGTGGTTAATTGCCACCCTGGGGCAGTTAATTACCCCCAGGGGCAGTTAATTCCCACCCTGGGGCAATTAATTTCTGCCCTGGGGGCAGTTATTACCACCTGGGGCTATTAGCTCCCACTCTGGGGCAATTAATTCCCACCCTGGGGTGGTTAAATCCTGCCCCGGGGCAATTGATTTCTGCCCTGGGGCAATTAATCGCCCCCCCCCGGGGCAACTAATTCCTGCCCTGGGGCAATTGAACACCCCCCTGAGGCAGTTATTACCTCCTGGGGCAATTAATCACCCCCCTTGGGATAGTTAATTCCTGCCCCGGGGCAGTTAATTGCCCCCCCGGGGTAATTAATTGCCACCTCCCCCAGCTGCCCTAATTGCCCCCCCTCCCCAGGCCCTTAATTACCCCATAACTGCC
>NW_020449647.1:0-1422 GCF_003343035.1 Apteryx rowi | reverse complement strand
ACTAAAATAATCACCAATGGGCCCTCTCTAAGCACTGAAGGAAGACTCATTCCAGCATTACAGATTGTTTCATCAGAGCATGCTTATCTGCAAGAGGTGGAAATGTTCTACTCTGGAAGCCCCTATTCACATCTCTTAACTAAGCAGGACGTGTAGAAAGGGGCAAGAAGGGTGTTCAATTACCCATGGTTCAGGTGTTGATTCAGATGAGTCAATGTGGACATCTCATTCTGGTTTAGAAGCCCCTGGGATGGAGTAGGATTCAGCTCCCTCCCGTGAACCACACAAACATAAAGGTCATGGGATTCCCTTTGCCTAAGCTGAACTGAGCACAACAGAGATGTCTGCATGGGAGCTCCTTGTCTAAGCTCTGGTTATAATCACCTGAGATTGAGGGTGAGAGTCAGTTGCTCACACACAAACACCTGGTGAGATTGGAAGAGACAGAGGTGGTCCCAGGCATGTGCCAGTGTCTGCTTGCTCTGATGGAGCAAGTCTGACACCTAGATCCTTCTAGAGCCTGAGGTGGGGGCCAAGTGGGGAATTTCCTTGGCCATCTCAAATGACACTAGATGTCTTCTGATATTACTAGAGCTCCACTCCCTATGAAGCTGAGACACAGGCAGGTCCCTACCTTTCAGACCATTAATGTAATTCAGTGCAGACCCTTGATTTAATGACATAAAAATAGGCCTGTAGGGCCATGTCAGATCCCTGTGGTCTCCACCACAACTGCATATTTCTAGCAAGTACAGCATGGGACCTACAGGAAAACCATGCCCTTTTCGAGCCCTTGCTGGGCAAGTGCTCCAGGGTATCTCAGGTTTCCTGCCTGTGCCCAAACAAATGAATCCCACCACTGCTTTTAGGAAAAGTCTGAACTGTCTACATCCAGCTGTGCTGCATAAACGGGCCACACATCAAACCAAAGTCTCCACTCTAGTCTCTGCATTCTCAAACCCTTCTTGCTCTTCTCTGCCTGAACTTCTTCTCACCACCAGATGATATGAAGAGGCACTGGGCTAATGATGACCTCAGGCTACCAAATCACAGGCTGCACAGGCCCAGGCTCAGTGGCACCTTGTCCTGCCTGGAGATGTATTCACTTCCGTCACAGGCCCCAAGCTGCTACAAATCACCTCAGGCAGCAAACCCCTCTCCTGCCATTCCTGYACAGCCCAGTTCTGTTTCTCACTGGCCTTGGGCACTGCAAGCTTTGCTCTCTTAGTGGGAACCTCCTTTCACCGTTACATTRYCACCTGCTATCYAKGCCAGCATGGCTCTGCTCTGAAGTGGGGCCATTGCACACTCAGTGTCTTTGGCTCTTGGTAACAGGTTTCACCACAACCAGTCCCCTTTCTGTGCCACAGCTAATGCTCTGCAGCCCAAATATATGCAAATGTATGCAGCCTGGGGTAGAGA
>NW_020449646.1:0-1459 GCF_003343035.1 Apteryx rowi | reverse complement strand
GCTTCCTACTTGCAATTCCCCTCCAACTTAACCCTGTCATGACCCTCCACAAGACTCTGTAGGAGAGCAGGGAGGGGACCACTTCACAGTCAGRCAGTTGCTCCTCCTCTTCAGTAGTTTCCTCCCTCCCCTGTTCTCTAATCACACTCACCTTCTGAAAGCTCTGGTAGGGCTGTGCTTCCTACGCCTCTGAAAATGTTCCTCCTCATTAGAGGAGGAGGATGGGGGCGTACTGTTGTAGAGTTCATGTTTCCACCTGAAAGCATTTCAAAGGCAACAAAAAGAAGATTAAGAACATGCTAAGTCATGTCAAGAATCAAGTGAAGTCTATCTCAGAATGTACTGTGAGATCTATGAATTTTCCAGTTCATTATATTTCTCATGCAAGGGATTTCAAAAAGCACTACATGTTTTCCCTTGCGAGAGCAAAATTCAGTCTTTGTTGGGAAGGTAAAATGTTTAACAACTCTACAAACAAAATTCAGCTACAAAGGACTCATTTTCTCTAATCAGCCTCACACAGAAAGCATCCAGTTTCACTGAGCATGAAGTATTCACTCCRTGAAACAYAAGTCCCTTGCACTTATTTAATAATCGGTCTTCTAAAACTGATGCACCCTCCTCTTTCCTAAACTGACTGCTTGAAAGAATGCCAAACAAARTGCTCATATCRCGCTAKAGATAGCATTCTCCAAGCTCTAAGTGCTTACAGAATCCAAGCTACCTTTGTCACCACCATCACCATTGACACCTCTTTTTGGAATTCTTCTTGATTAAGAGTATTTCCACAGAGAAATATTCCAAGAAAAAAGAAGAAGAAGAAGAAGAAGAAACTCATATTGGCATTTGAGTGATTACAGAAGTATATGGTGATACTATTCAGTTTGACTTTTGCATACAGCATACCAGAGCTGTGCAAAATAACTGTATTGTATTTTTCCCCCTGATTTCCACTGAACTTTGTGTTCAAAGTGGTTACCAAAAACAGCAGGGCAAGTAAAGAAGGGAGCTCCTGAGAGAGCTTCAGTTACTTACTCCCAAGGTCTCCAGGCTTTATGATTTCTCRGTGTCTCGGCCTTTGTTTTCCTCACAGTTTGTCTCCCCGACACAGGCAGACCAGACAATGTCACATGGAGCTTGAAAAGCAAATGCAGATCTATCCAAGGGCAGCAACAGCTGGGTCAAGCAGCCTGCCAGTGGACAATCACGTCTTGACATAAGTTCTCAGTCTTCTTTAAAATCATGGCAGGCTAGGAGAATTTAATTCAACAGAGAAAAACTAAGACTGAGAAAACATGATTGTTACTGACGAACGAGTGAAGAGTTAACAGGATTCAAGAAGCTTGCCAACTGATATGCACAAGGCTGTGGAATAGAAGTGTTAACAGGGTTAAAGAAGTCTGCCACCTGATAAGGCTGCGGAATCCAAACTGCACGGACACCCAGGGAGGGAAGAAGC
>NW_020449645.1:0-1509 GCF_003343035.1 Apteryx rowi | reverse complement strand
TCACCAGGTCTAGAATACTTATAAACTAGTAGGATGTTACCTTAATTTCTTAAAAGTTTGAACTTTGTTTGAGGCTTTTTAGATCCCTTTTTTTTGAGAGAGAGAGAGAGAGGAATTTTTTTTTTCCAATTTGAATACTTTTACTGCATAAATAGTAAGAAAAGGTTGCATCAAAAACAGGCCTCAGAGAAAAAAAATCTTTATAATATGTTTATATACTTGATTACTTGATAGTAATATTAATATTACCAAAAGTTGAATAATGTTTGGTTTTAAACATAAAACAAAGCTCTTTATATATTACAAATGAAGTGTTTGAAAACATCTAACTTGCTAAAAATATTCTCTGTAGCAATAGTATAAAATGACAAGCTTGTAAATAATAAGCAACACTGCATTCATAACACTAAAGAAATGTTAGAGCTGGGTAGGGCTTACTTTAGTTTTCTATGGAACAAAGAAAATGAAAGCACAAGGAGAAACTCAGACAGGAATGCCAAGCTCTAATAAGATGGTTTTATCAGGACAGGGCTGTCTGGTGCATACCAGATTCTCCTAAAGATGAAATACAAATAAACAAACAACTGCAGATAACACTACATCATCTAAACAGACTGGAAAACAAACTGTTGTATGGTCTGGACAGTCTGTTATACAGACTTGAGACAGATCATAAACAAAAACAAGCTCCTGCAATTTCAAAGGAAAAGCTGAGCCATGAATATATATGCTTTAGATTTTTAATATGTAGAAAACAAGAAAGAGCTTATTAACTCTTGGTGCAGAAAGCATCTTGATAAAAAGGAATCTTTGCTGCTAAGCATGGATATGAATATAAACAAAAGAAACTCAAACTTTGAATTACATATAAATTCTAGAAAACCTGAAAATGCTATCTTTTGAGTGAAACTTGAGACAATGATGTCACAAAAAATATTTCCTTCTTAGTAAAGAGGTGATTTTAGCTCAGAAGCAAATCAAGGGATTTGCATGTTAGGTTGGCAGAATCAAATTGCTGAAGTCAAGCCAAAACACCTTACCAAAGCACCAAGAGGCAGACCCTGTGCAAGTTACCATAAGGTGTTGGAATGGACAGGATGAGCTCTTCAGGCCCACTCTCATTCTACTTTCTGTAACTCTATAGGTCTCATTTATTATAATATTTAAGGAGTTAAGTAGATAAAGTACTCAGTAGGTCTCAGGTTTTTAATCCCTAAAGGAAAAGAGAAGAGTGAGATGTGTAATATTATCTCAAATGAAAACTGAAATTTTATATAGCCTGAAAGACCAGCTACAGTGAACTTTCAAAAGAATTGAAAATTTCATCTAACCAATGGTTTCAGTGGTACCAAAGTAACAAAGACTTTCTTTTCCTGTACCTAAGTGATCACTTACTTATTCTGCATTAGGTACTTTTGAGAGAAAATCGGTTGGAATTTGAAACTCAATAAGTGACTTGAAAGTGTTTAATTAAAAAGCTTTCCACTGTTTGCCTTTTTTTTTTTTTTT
>NW_020449644.1:0-1437 GCF_003343035.1 Apteryx rowi | reverse complement strand
TTTGCATCAGACTCTCTGGGCATAGGCATTTTCCATAGTTTCCCAGTTTTCCTCCTCCCCTTGCTCTTTATCCATTCAGGTACCTCTCAACTCTCCAGTTGCTGCTCTGAGCTGCTGGGAGTCTGAAGCTTGCCTCRTCTTTCAGCAGTCTCCTTGTCTCTTTAGCCACCTCCTTTGTTGTGTTTTGGTCTATCCCTTCCAATATATCTGTCGAAAACATTTCAAGGAATTTTATTAATTGTGAACAGTGGACCTCACTGGAGACAGCTTGGACTTGACATACAGTTGAGGAGGGTTTTTTTGGATGTTTTATTAAACTGTTCCATATTTTATTTTTGTTTGTTTGCTCTTAAGAAAAACCCTTCTGTGTCTGCTTGCAGCTAGTTCTCGAAGGAAAGCAGGTGGGAACTGGTGCACATGAGTTGTAACTTTCAGCTACAGTCTTGAGAGGAAAAAGGTTTGATTTTCACAAGAGTGATGTGAAGTCCCCAGTGGCCGATGAGGGAAATGGCAGGGCTGGGGAGCTGGGGAGGAAGGTTCTCCATAAAGGTCTCCTACGAAAAATACTGTTTTGCCTACAGGTCCAGACTTCATTAGGAGACACTGTGGGTCAGTATGAATTGGGGAATGTGGGTATGACTTATTCTGCAAACTGAAGACTCAAGAAAGCTTAAGAAGCAGACATCTTTCTTTTTCAGGTGCTCATTGACCTCTTTCTCTTGTAAATACACTCCTGCAAACATCTAATTAACCACACAAGAATTGAAGAGCTGAAGAAAGTTATGGAAAGAAGCATGGCTCCTTAGGGATTTTTTGCATTTTAAGACCGCTCGGGTGTATTTGGTGCTAAGCCCATGAACCTCAGAGGCAGAGAAGAGACTGAAGAAACCTCTCAAGAAGCAAATCCCAAGTTTCTTGGAAAGATAATGAGTCCCACTGAGGGCCATTATAAACAAAGTCTCCCCAGGGGCTGATTAGAGCTGAAAGTTGGAGGCGCTGATTGCAGGTAGGCAAATGCAAAGGCAATGTGAGGGTGGCTGTGGTGCCAAGTCAACCTTGATGTGTGTTATCAAGCAGAGCAACCAGGCCCTGACAGCCAGCCCCTGGGTAGGGTGATGCTTTCCATCACACATTGCTCAGGGCTCTTCCTGGGGGCAGTTTGTGGGTGGGGGTGCACAACGCTAAGTGCAGGACCATGATATGGCACCTGCTGGGCTCCCAAGGGACAAGGAGGTAGCAAGGTCACAGTGCTTTAAGGAATGGCATCTTCTTGTGGGCCTCAGTGTCAGAGACACCAGGCATAGCCAAAAGGACAAAGACCTAGCTGTGCTGGGAGCTTTCAGCCCTGGCAGTGCCCTCGGCCATCTCCACCACAGGCTGTCCTATGCTTTCCCACGCCTGTGCCTCTTTCCCTGCAGCCTGTACACACCCAAGCTG
>NW_020449643.1:0-1393 GCF_003343035.1 Apteryx rowi | reverse complement strand
AAGCACATGGCTGCTCTTTGTGCTTGTGAGGTCACTGGTGCCTGAGTGCCTGATAGGCCAGTGCTGGTCATGCGGCTGCTCTTTGTGGCCTGGGTGGCTGCTCTGAGGCCCTAATAGGGCAGGGCTAGGCCCTTGGCTGCTCTTTGTGCTTGTGAGGTCACTTGTGCCTCACTGCCTGACTGTTCGATAGAACAGCATTTGCTTAGCACTTGGAGCTAAATCTACTGAAGCCTAAGGCCACACATTGCTGAACTTTTCCCTAAATTGTTCGAGCCATTTGGAACAAGGAGGAAACAAGGAGATAAGGAAGTAACAAAAGAGCAATGCTTAGTTAGTACCATGACTCCACCTGGAGACAATGGGGAAACCAACCAGGACTGAAGAAGCTACTACTTGTGGAGCAATCAATCAGTGGTGCAAGAAATCRGAGAATGGACAAAGAACTTAAGCCGTAGGGGTATAAATACGCAGGGAATTTTCCATTTGGGGGTCCCTCAGAGGAGGCACCCAGCTTGAGCTGTAATACTAAGAAAATCATCTCGTAAAAAATTCTTTTGTATCTTTTGGATAAAGCAGAAACCTAGAGTCATACCCTGTTAGGGACACTGGATTGAACAATTTCCCTAACAGTTCGGCACCCCAGATGGCAACCACCATCGGATCCTCTTATCTCCAAACTTCCAACGGCTGGCGTTGGGTGAGTCACCTAGGAGCTTTGGTGATGGGAGGTACCGACTGGTGTGTTTTCAAATTCCGCATCTAAATTTTGGGGATAGTGGGTTCGAGTCCCACCTCCGGAATTTGAGAGGGTTCCAGTCCCATCTCAGTCTGGCCGGAAGGGGGAGTGCACAGCCTGATCAGCGTAAGGCGCACTGCAAGACTCCGATACACATGGGAAACATACCCGGGGTAGAGAAGGGGACGCCCTTAGCTGAGGTACTGGAAAACTGGAGAAAGACTGACAGTACTGTAGGGTTAGGAGAAGAGAAACTAGTGACCTTGTGCCAGGAAGACTGGCCCCTCCTTACCCAGGAGGGCAGCCCAGCTGAACGGTGGCCACTGCAGGGGACTTTGGAGCAACAAGAACTGACCTTTTTACAACATCGCCTAGAAGACAGATTCCTGGGACAAATGCATTATTGGTATGCATGGGATGACTAGAAATGGTTCACTAGAAAAAGGGAGATGTCTTAGAACGAGAGGAAAGTTTCTTCCCAGAATACTGGAAGTAGTGCAGCTGCTAAAACGCTTGTGGAAACCGCTCCACCCTATGCGCTACCCTCTGCTTCAACTTCTCTATACTGCCCCTTGCCTTCCACCTCCGMCTTKCAAGTCCCTTTGCAAGTCGTTCCTGTGCCGGGAGCCACCCCACCACATCAGGACAGGGTACCTC
>NW_020449642.1:1067959-1076516 GCF_003343035.1 Apteryx rowi | reverse complement strand
GCCCCCCACCCCCTCCTGTTTTTAAGTCCCAGTGCAATTACAGTCTTCCCTGGTCAATTATAGGCTGGGTGTTGGCATCCGCTTTTCTACTCCGAGCTCAGTTTGTTCCCGGATAGAACGACCCGGGATACAGCTCAGCCTTCTGCACAAAAACCGTTTCTTCTCTGCTTTCCAGAAGAGCAGGAAACATTATTCACAAAAACAGGCCCAACGGTTTATGGCTTGGTAGAATCAGTCTCCGGGGCACAGCTTTTCCACCCTGCATCAAGCGGCAGGATGAAGAGTCATCTCTTCTCTAGGCCTGGCCTAGCCCAGGGCATAAGGGAACATTAAAGCTGCCCCTTCTCTAGCAAAAGATACAACTTCCTAAAAGGTATTTTGCAAAGGTGGTCAAACTCCAGGAATGCGGTTTTTCAATACTGGAAGTGCAGAACAAGACACTCTTGCCGACAAGTGGACGGAGCCTGTACTGATAGGAGGTAGCTGCAACCTGCCATTGTTACCTACAGTAAATTGGAGCCACAATTTAAACTGTCCCCACAGGCTCAGAGGTCGGGATCGCTTTTCTTGTTGTTCAGGCGCTGCCGGTCTTCGTTCGAGGTTATTATATCATGAACGAGGCCTTCACTAATTCCTAGCACCAGATCCCCCCCAAATCCGGCTGTAACCTTAGCATTTGAGGAAAGAGAAAAATCCTTCCTGGAATGTTTTGGCAGCTCTGCTGGCTCCTCCGCGGCCACTGCTCCGGCCTGGCCCCTCGTAGCTCTAAAAGGGACGCGTTGCAATAAGCTTACAACGAGCCTCGAGGACTCGGGCCCCGGAAGCCGGTCTGTTGGACCACAGCATACAGGAGGAGCGTGTTTCCGCCAGCCACAAGCTCTTTAACAGCCCAGGGGCAAGTTTATTTTGCAGCACGTTCCATTTTTGCATGGACTCCAATGCGTCTGTGCACAGACTTGTCCTAAATCTACGTCCAAAGCATCTGCATCACATGCCGAAGCGCAGCTGTACATACTTATTGCCTTGTGCTGCATTTCTATTGCGAAAGGCAAGCAAAGGTGCTTCCAAGCTTTGCACTGAGCACACAAATGGGTTTCAAGTGTTCACTGCTATCAGTAAGGATACAGACATACAGACTGCCTACGGAATAAGACGCGGCAAGATGCAACAGTGAGTTTGTTTTCCGTTTCACTTGTGTTTAGGCTTTTTTCCCCACAGACCTCCTTTTTTCCCCAATGGACAGATATGCCAAGCAACTTCACTCAAACTGCCAAGCAGCCGTTCAGCAAAAGCCCGTTTAGACTGAGGATCACCACCCCTTTGGAGGAGAAAGACATGTCTTTATTTAACTGAAAACGAGTGCTAGACAGTAATGAAACTTCAGACAAAAATCTGTCGAGTATAAAAGAAACTGGTTTAGTCTACATTAATAACCTTATGATATGCAAATGTCAAACACTTCCATGCTACAACAACCGAAAACAGCTTCATGATTTCTTACTGTTACAGCACAGCGGAGCCCTGCAGTAAGAAGATTCCACCTTCCCGACCGACAGCCTGGCGAGCTCGGCCCGCCGCTGCAGACTGCTGCTGGGAAACCAAAGGATGCGCTCACGTGGCCTCTCCCCCAGGCTCGCCGCTCTAGGGAGCAGAAGCTGGTAACCACGTCCAGGCACCTAAAACTGTGAGGCAACAGCAAACACACGTGCTCGTGGGTGCTCTTTTCCAACTAAAACTCCCTGTGAAGTGAAGAAGCTTGATTGCACGAGTCAGTCCCAACAGCACCCTCTTCATGATCAGCCAGTGTGACACAGCACAACCATCCTATAGATCGGTTAAGCCCAAATCTATGTTTATTGAGGACTTCTAATATCATGATACTTTGTTCAGTAATTTGCGAAATATCTAAATACCGTTAAATATATTTTTAAAAAACCCTAAACAGACTCTGGACTAAACAAGATGAATGTTAAACTAAAAAGTTAGAAGGGACGCTGTTTACATTAACACTTTCTTTAAAAAATATAATTGCTTTCTTTTTTTTTCTTTTTTCTTTTTTTTAAGTCAATTAACCACAGTGGTGAGACGTGCTCTCTTTTTCAGCTGTTACAGTGCAGTGTGCAGAGTTTTACTTCCCAGATCACACCAGCCCCATTGTAACCGAAAGCCCCGGTTTCCATAGGAAACTGTGGCAACTGAAAGGGACAACTTGCACCCGTGTGCAGAATTGTGCTGTCTCCCAGTCATGTGGAAAAGAGTTGTGTCACCACTGTGCAATGGAGTAGATGAAAACCAGGAGTCTCTTGGTCAATGCCAGTACGTGGTTGGAAAGCCTTCCATGTTCTAATAGAAAAGTCCATAGGAAGCTGTGAACAGGATCAGTCCAGAGGAGTAAAACTCTATGTCTGTCCCAGTATCAGTCAATATACTGCGATAGCCAACGAAAACCTTCGCCATAGCCTTGCCTCTTCAGCACGCTGCACATGAACACCTCCATGGGACGCGTGTTCAGGTCTTTCAGTGGCACGTTTCCCTAGGAGAAGCCAGAGAGAAATCAGGATGGCAACAACCCAAGCGCCAGGGCCAGGCCCGTGCAAACCCAGAGAGACCCTCTGGCTGCACTCGAGTACGTGGCAACTGGGTCACGATCTGGGGAAACCCCTCTTAGCCCAGGGTATCTCCTTTTCCAGCTTTACACAGACTCTTTAGTGAGACTGTTGTATGCTGAACTCTGCAATGTATCAGAGCAGCTGCTGAGATGACCTCTAGTGCAAGCAGAACGCTGATATCTAGTGGCTCGGGAGAATGAGCATTAGAAGCACTTAAACAAACCATTTTCGAGGCACATAATTTGATGTAGTAAGTGCAGAAACCAGCATTTGCAATATTTACAGTGTAATACCAGAAGCAATTTTCAAGGGCGTGGATAAGCTAGCACCAAGAGCAGCGTTGCAGTGTTTTACTACCGCTATCCAGCATTTCCGATTGACTCTTTTTAAACATTGAAAAAATGATTAGATGGTTAACTGGGCAGAAATGCAGAATAATGAAAGCAGGAGAGCCAGACGATGTGTTAAAACACTAGCTTGACATCTGTCTAATTTCCTAATCATTGTAGCGGTATTGCTTTTTTGTGCAGCTCTGGCAGTTTCAAAACTTGCCCAAGGGTGTTATTATTATTAAAGATTCAGCTTGGTCAATGTTTTGGACAAATTCACAATAATGTTTCAAGTAGTTTCCAGGTGGAACCTCAATTCTGCAATTAAATGCATAAGCTCTCCATTACCTTCAGAAGATCGAATGCTTCCCTACCTTTCCTGTGGTCTGTCCGTAAAGCCCAAAGATCTCCCGCAGCTTCTCCTCACTGATGGCCTCTGGTCTGTCAATCTTGTTACCCAAGATAAGGATTGGCACATTGGATATTGTTTCATCTGTCATTAGTGCCTGCGTGCAAGACAGACGAGTTAAGCAGAAGCAAAACAAACGTTCATCGTTTGAAGAAGCTTTGTGTTTCTTTCTTTAAGCTCCATGAGAAACAAGGGATATATTTTGGTACTACAGAACCCCCCAGAAGAGGAATCTTTCCAGAAAAGATTTTTAGAAGAAGCTGCTACGTGCACAGGCTATCTGAAAGCTCTTCAAAGATGGCTCAAGAGCCTACGGTGGATGCACAGTAAGGACATCCAGGCTTCTCCAAGTCTTTGAAAATATATGTATAGATCTACACTGATCCTGTCACAGCATAAAACTAACGCGCAAATTCCTCTAAGTACACACTTCGGGCACTGCATCGCTTGCATAAAGGGTGCACTGGAAGTGCAAGTCTGAAGCAGGAGACTCTCAGAACCCACTGCTCCAGCCCAAAAAACGGGAGTATTAACTTTAGCTATTCAAAGGTGTTGGTGGAGGGAAGGAAGGAAAAGGGAAGTTTACATTAAGCTCAACTTTGGATTCCATAAGACGCGAGTGATCTGCACAGTCCACCAGGAAGACAATCCCATTAATTGCCGGCAGGTAGTTCTTCCAGACCCGGCGAGCTGGAACACAGAAGTGATAAACACCACCCTGTAAAAATGCTACTTGAAGGAGCAGGAAAATGACACCCCGAAGCAGTAGCCACAGTTTTTGTCATGATTTCCTCAAGGCAATAGAAGACCGCCTAGCGAAGGGACAGAGGCTAGGAAAGCACCGAGTTCAGAGTGCCAGTTACGCTCCCTTTGCTTTCACAAGTAATCACACCTATTACTTGCTTATAAATCCTCGCTTGTCAGCGAGCCAGCCACATGCCCAAGTACACGCTTAGCTCGTCTCTGTAATGCTTACAGTGTCATTTTCTTCTATTCTAGCTCTTAGAGCAACCCCACTGCCACAATCCTGTCTGTCAGTCTTCTGCTTAGTTTGCTGGATAAAGGCGATACACAAGAAGATGCCGACATGTGGGTGTCCCCTGAACTGAGCACTGCGTGGGATATACCTGGAAGATTTTAGTCAGCTTTACAGGAGCCAAGGGAATGCTCAGCAACCCAGGATGCCTTTTTAGCCAGGTGGGACCGCTCATAACCTCTCACACAGCGAGCGCCGGGGAAGGAGGGAATTGTGCTATTCTCCCGAAAAATCAGTATGTGCAAGGCCACAAGGTTGGTCTATTCCGGTAACACCGGAGAGCTCTCCCTGCGCAGTTGGATAAACTAATCACGTCTGCGCGTCGGCAACCTTGGAAGTGCTTTTATCACAGCAAGTTGTTTTTGTGAGGAGAAAGGGACTAGCTTTGCAAGCCCATGCCAACTAAAACCAGGAAGCATACACCTGGCTCAGCCCAATGTTTGGATATTTAAAGGCTAAAAAAACTTCTCAAAAGTTTGAAGAACACGACGGATCTGAGCTGGCCTTATTCCACATATCTCTTCCCAGCAGTTGGGGATGCCCGATGTTGCAACAGGGAGTATACCAAGACTGCTAACATATCAAAAAATATTCCTCGGTGGCACCTTAAATTAGTATACTGGTATAATCAATCAAATTAGGGCTGGGATTAAATAAAGCCTTTTCTCTTTTTCTGTGCACCGTGTTCTGAGAGTATTCCTGGCAAAGCACCTGGCTAGCTCAGTGGGAGCTGACACCAGGATGTCTGAAAACAAGTAGCACTAGAAAGCTTTTCATTTGCATGACGAACATTTTGAGGATGACCAGTTTAAAGACTAGGATATTGAACTCAAGTGTAAGTACTACAGTGCACATAACAGGCTCAGAAGACCCTGTGCAAAAGCCAAGTCATTCAGACCTGACATTCCCTATATTTGTGTGCATTAAAAAAAAAAAAAAAATAGAAAGAACCTTTTCTTAGAACTTCTAGAAAGTCTAAAAATGAAAATTCAGCAATTATTCAAAAGAATAAGCCTTCTATGTTCAAGTCTTCTACGGCTAAAAATATTTCAGGCAGCACAGCATCAACTGACAGCAAGTTTTTTCCAGATTGCCAGAATTAAGTATAAATATTTAACTGCTAAAATAATTGGTATCCTAGAGCCAGAAGGTTATTTCCACATATAACTCCATAAACCATTTTAGGCAACAGAAATTAGGTATTGCTAGGTCTCTTCAGTAGATTTTGCTTAAAGTGGCTTGAGAACATCATGGAAATCAGCAGATTGACCTCATTCAGCGTCTCCCATTCAGCAAGTTCACTTTTACCTTGTTCATGTCCACCCAGATCAAAAGTTGTAAAAGTCATTCCAGCAATCGTCAGCTCCTCTGATGCTAAAAAATAAAAACACAGGCTGCATTCCAGAAAAATAAAGATGCTATCATGGCCAGAATTTCTCGGTAATATGTATACATAAATATCACACACGCCTTATATAAGATATCCATACACTATAGAATTCAGCCACCGAAATGGAGTGGGAGAAAACAACTTCTCCTACCTCCTCACTCAAGCACATGCTTATTAATCTGCAGTTATTACACTTTTCATTAGAAACACATTCCCTCGGCAAAAGGGGTAAGTTCATCTTAACTGAACCACGTTAGTTCTTGGGCTCTCAGTTTCACATTTGAGAGGAAGATGCAAATTTACTTCAGCTCAGGAAACCAACGTGTGAAAGGTAACTGCGTCCTCAAAGCCAGTTTTAAGGCTGTTGAAGTCTGTCTCCGCAGCACAGAGCTATCATCAAGGCATCTTTCAACACCACACTCTGATACATGACTCGATAATTAAAGAAAATATCACGCGAGGCGCTCTGGGTTCGGGCTTACTTGGATGTAGTGTCGGGACATGCTGACCCAGCCTGTCATCTTTGAGCATGTGCAGAAGAGTGGTTTTGCCTGCATTATCCAAGCCCAGGAACACAAGTTTTCCAGACTTTTTGTACAAACCTGGAAGGTAAAGAAAACATCCAGCAGGCTTATCTTTGCACACAGGCAGAAATGCTTCAATACTTGCCACTGTTTAGGTATGAATCCCCCTCCCAAAACAATACTGTCATCTATTTATATACAGTATTTCTAACATAGACAGAGAACATCACAGGAAAAAAAAACCAAAAACAAACAACAACAACAAAACGTGTCCTGGCTTCTACCAAGGCAATGCAAGATAATACCTACAACAACTGGTGTTTTCTAAACTCATATTTCTTCAAATAACATACTCTTTTCTCCAAAAACATTTTACATCTATGGAATAAGCATCAGACCGAGATGTTAAATTGCCCCCGTGTTTGATACATCCTATCAGAAGAGTGTGCAGGGAAATATTCTTTACATGCAATGGATTACAGATCAATCTGTCACCCAGAAGGAGTATTTAAATGTGGAAATGGAATAAACTCAAAGAAGATAGCACAATAAGCAAGTTTACTGAAGAAAAAGTGCAAAGCATGAAACAATACATCACATTCTATAAATAAACAGTGATTTTTTTCCAACTCTAGCTATGCATCTGCCCTAAGCAAGTTCCATCATGTTTCCAACCGGACTTTTTCAAGAGAAAAAAAAATAATTTCCTGAAAACTGTGAGAAGAGTCTTTTGTAGGCAAACAACTATCAATAAAGCCATTCGAGTGACCATCTCACTACTACTAAAAGAAAAGGCTGGTTCTGGATGTCAGAAATAAAGTAATCGCATCAAACTCCAGCGGTCATTATAAAGAGAAGACGCTCAGGATACCACGACGTACCTGCAGTAAGGGAGACCTCCCCAAAGGCAGCCGCCCGGGGCGTCTGCACGAGGATGGGACACTGCCATTACCACGCTTCCTCCCTTATGTCCCAAGAAGTGCCCAGGACAGAGAGCACCGACTCCTCCAGCAAGGACCGCGGCTGGATTTAAGACTTTGGCAGGAGGAGCCTTCCTACAGACTCGCCATCATCGGCGCCTCTGGAAATGACTGCTCGCAACGTGGTAAACCAGGCAGCCAAAACACCCGGGCCTCCCTCGACCGGGCAACGGCGCCTGAGTCAGCGGCCAGCACGTCCTCCCCCGCGTGCTGCTAAGTTTGAGGAAAAGCAAGCTAGCCAGCAGCAGCGGCGAGAAATAAATAAGGGCGAACACTGGTGGAGCCGGTTAGCTCGGATACCGGGAGGAGGCCTGGAATCCACACCGATTGCCTCCCCGACTAAGCAGCAGGCCTGCCTTTGGCACGTCACTCCCAATGGGATCCACAGAGGTCCTCGGGCATCCCTCAGGTGCTTCCACATTACCGGGCCATCCACGAAGGCTCCTCCTCACCTTTTAGGAGTTGCAGGTTTGCACCTCCTGGATTCTACATAGGTAAAAGCACTGCCCTGGATGCCCACACGGAGAGGGTGTTGGTAGCTCTGGGGCTCTTACTTCTTTAGGCAGCTGTCTAACGACATTTTTGCTCGACCCAGTTCTCCTAAGCTTCATCTTCCTTCACCGGTCTGTAAAGCAGGCAGACGGTTGCCCAGCCGGGACTGAGGGGCCCTACCCTTCATGTCTGCAGTGAAGACGACTGAGTTGTATCAGATTACTGCACAAACCATCTGGCAGTATATCGTGCACCTCTAGATAGGAATTAACATTCTTATAAGTCAGATGTTTTTCTGTTACCCTATTGGTCTATTTTTCTATCCAAAAATGGATGCTGTTGGAGACAGAGTACTGAACTAAACGGGCCTTTGGCGTCAGCCCAGCTGCCCTCACGTCCTCTATACAGTGCCAGAGAAAGCTCCAGCGGGAGCCAACCAACCTGAAGATATTCTAAAAGTTTCCCTTACTGGAGCGGGCGGAAGGAAAAAGGTTGAGGGAGTTGCAGCCTCCTAGCCAGACTTCACACCAGCCTGGTCTGGACTGCCACCCACTCCCGCACGGATCCGCTCCAGCCGCCACGCTTTCAGGGGCAGCAGCGACCGACGCGGCGCCGGCCGGCTCAGGCGAGCGGCAGGGCGGCTTTACCTAGGAACTGCAGCACGCTGCTGAAGCCGTTGTAGATCCACTCGAAGATGAACGACATCGCTGGAGATTCCTGGCCTGCAGGGACACAACCGAGAGGCGTTTTCGGCCGGCAGCCGCGGCGTCCGCGCCGGCGCAGCGCTC
>NW_020449642.1:1054194-1067519 GCF_003343035.1 Apteryx rowi | reverse complement strand
CCCCAGCCCCCCGCGCCTCCCTTAGGCGGAGGGGAGAAAGAAAGCAGCGGCACAAGGTTCAGTAGTTTTTATTGCTAACGTCCAGGCCACGTACCACATGCGCCGCTCGAGGGCGAGCTGAGCTCTGGTGTGATTTACAAGTGTATTGCAAGACTGGGCAAGCAGGATTTCCTGATTTTACAAATTACATCTTCTAGCCTCCACAAGACCTCGAGACACCAACAGACACGCCACTGGTAGATACGCAAGTCTAATTACAATAAGTTAGAGGCAAGGTCTCCTTGCTGACAGTGAAGCTATTTTTCTATTGCTGCATGTAGTAGCTTCTTGGTGGGAAGAACACAGTTGTTGCACCATCCATCTTTCAGCCTTAGTTTTTCTGGTAATAGAACCACTTGTCAACTGTATTGAGCAGGGGAAGAGAGATTTAATCCACAATTAGCCACACACTTATCAAATACAGTCATACGTACAAGCCTCCCTAGCAGCACCGGTGTATCTGGTTCTGGGCCAACTGCTGCTCACTCCCTAGTTCCCAGAGCAGTGGAAGTTGTACTCGGGGACATGCAGTGCTTCCCCTGAAGCCCACAGCACCTGAGGGACAATGAGCACAGCCTAGCATTCAAAATGCTTCTGCTATGTACAAAAGCAAAATTAAGAGACAGCAACTGAATGTAATGCCTCAGTGTCGAGGCACCCTTTCTCAGTTTGCCATTACTTCAAAAAGGGAGTAACTGCACATGACTCATTCAGGGTGAGGGCAGCAATCCAGAGCCAGCTCAGATTCCCTAACACTCAGCTGTCTGACCTGGGAAGGTAAAACTCATTTTATTGCAAACTCCCATGCCAGCATGAAAGACATGATTACACGCCTTCAATTTCTTTTCCTATTACCCCTAGAGACTGAAGATGACAGCTTTGTTCAGCCATCCTCTGGCGATACAGCTGTGAGTTCTCAACTCTTCCCAGGACAGTGCCATTAGGTCATACTTGCCCCTGGGTCTCGTCCCTATTACAGCAACCTCCTGATGTCAGGCACGAGGTGCCTATCACAACCTCGCACAGAAGGAAAGGAAGACAGCTGACCCGGACTTGTCCCGCAGCTGCAGTTTTCTTAGGGAGCTGTGCTTTATGTGATGCATTACGTTTCAGACACATGTGAAGAGCCTTTTTACCAGCTTGTAGATGACACTTTTCAGGTACAGAACTCTGATCAGCAGGTTAAGCAGCAACTGGAGTACCAAATTCATGACCAGCTTCTACCACTCCTCTCTGTGGGTATGAAGTACTTCCCTTCTTCAGTTTGCCTGCATTTTCCTTATACTGACAAAAGCCCTGCTTCCGAGGCACTGGTAAAAATGCTCTGCTGCTATTGTAACACTTCAGTCCTCTGAAGTGCTTTTCTTCCAGCTCCAAGGACCTGCCACAAGCCACATCCCTTCAGGAGCAAACTGCAGCATCTCAAGTCTCCTACTTACTGCTCATAGGCCAGCCTCGTGTACTTAAATAAGGAATTAAGGCAACAGTAGAAGTTATTCAGGTATTAAACAGCATTACCAACAGAAGTTAAATCTGACAAGGGCTTTCATTTTTCCTAGTGCCAGAAGCGTATCATAACTATCAGTTAAGACCCTCATTTTCCTACTGATAATTCCTTTGAGGAAGTCTCCACTCTGCTTTGCAATGTAACGTGGGTAATGAGACTTACCTTCAGGTGGGATTGGGTGGGCAGCTTTACATGGTGGTGCCTGAAACAACAAGAGTATTAGCAGGTAGCAACTGTCAAAGCAATTGAGGTTAACTTTACACCTGAAGCTCACTAAACATCATTTAGAGATGCACGAATGTTTATTGAGCACAGTTTAAAAATCTAAGCTGCATAAATTGGTCTGTGACAGTCAGTGCTGGACAACTGTGAGAAAATAAATAAGTTCCCGTACAACATGAGTCCTGTCATCACCACTCAGCCTCCTCATTCCGTACCTGTCCTACATGCCAGAGGTGCTCTGCTCTAAACACAAACAGCCATCCACTCCCCTCATACTGTAAAGCCATCCGTTTCGAAACACAAACAGTTACTGCTCCACTGTCTATGCACTTGTCTGTAGCCTGCTCTTAAAAATAAAAAACCCACCAAAGCACGATGTGCTGGTGGAATACAAGTGGAAAAGACTTTTCTAGTTACACTTCTATACATTGAGGTGATAGTTTCATTTTGATCCTCCTAGCCCATTCCTCTAACTGCTTTCACGTTGCCAACACAGGATTTCACAAGCTTAGGGAGATTCAGGCAAGTCCTGAATCTGGATGGGGTACTGCACTGCCTTCAAGCCTTTCACTGCAAAGGATGCAGGGCCCCTGGCTGCCAGTCTCTCAGAAGTCAGGCTTTCTGATCAAAAAGGGTGACCTGTACTGTGAAACTCTTGAAAGGTCAAATATTTAAACAGTCTTTGAACAGCTGACAGCAAAGCTATAGTTCAGAAATTCAGCCCCACACAAAGCCTGTTTGGGATTCCATCTCCCAGATGACTCCAAGGGCAAGGAGGCGGCTCTGGAAGAATGTCTGACTTTCTCTACATCCCTCTTCGTATTTAACCAGAAACAGGTGCTGAGTCCAGTCATCCAAAAAATTCTGAGTATTCAAAACACCGTCCATAGAGGCAGGACCTTTTATGGTACCACACAAATCGCTTTATTTTATCTGACACTGAAGTTGGGGTTGGATACTGGGACCAATTTGTACTTACTGCATCCACAGTAGCTTTTGCACACTCTTGACTACAGCAGAAAGGGCTCTCTGACACAGTCAGATTTGTGCTAGAAAAGAAAGGTTACTTGTGAGAATGTGAAAGCCAAGTTTCTCCTCCAAGAGTACTAAACAATGGGATACTAAGAAGCATTCTTATAGTTACCAAATTTAAGGGGAAGATGGGCAGAGTCAGCGAGCTCCTACCAGAAAGCACGTCTATGGTTAGGAAAGCAGGTTTCAGCCTTATTTGTTTAGGGGAAAGGAATATGTACTGTAACATAAGTGTTAACCTACCAGTTGATCTCCCCTCCATCCGTTTTTTTAGCTATTAAAGCTTTCCAGTGTTCATGAGTGCTTTTGATAACGTTCACTGCAAAATCCTAAAGTTGAAGATGAGAACAAACATCGCGTTATATGTAAATACTAGACCATTTAGCCCAGACTATCAGTTACACAGCATGAGAGACCAGCATTTACAGGCTGATTTTAGATAGTTTCTAACTCAGGAAGGTACTCAAAGAGACCTCTTTCATGACTTTGCCTTCCATGGGTAGCGGCTGAAACAACGGAGATTTTATAACATGAATTGTTTTAACTTCAAGATGGGAGGATATGCTCAAGGTCACCCAGTGAGCCTGAAGCCAAGAGAAACTGAATCCAGATATTCCAGTCTCAGGCAAGGGCTCTGCTACAAAAGCACCCCCCTGCTCCTCCCACTTGGTTTGTCTAAAGCAGCCAGTTGATCTTGACCCACCTGCAGCCTTTCCTCCACTCTAGCAAGTCACTCAGCTGCTGTGCACATCAACAGGAAGAGACACACACCTAATCTAGCTTTGCGAGCACTTAAAAATGAATCTGCTTCCAATCATACCACAGCTTTTTTCTTAAAAAGTAGTATGTACTCAAGCATTAATCTGTCAGCTTGGAGAAGGAAGCATACACAATCCTTTGTTAGCATGAACACCAGGAATAAATATCCTGGTTTGATACTACAGACGAAGCCAAATAAAACACTGCAGGAACACGCGCAACGTTCCTGCCCCTACCTTCCACCTCAGCCTTTGTTCCAGTTTCATCCATTCCGAGGGGCAGTTAGATGGTCCAGCCCACCCAACCTAACACCTTGCTCCTGTTGAAGAGGACAAGCCCACTCCCATTTGACTCCCACTTGTTTCCCCTGTCCTTTCCTTCCCACATCAGACTTTTCAGACTCTCTCCTGCTTCTTTGCACCCCCTTTGGAGCTTTTACAGCCTGCGAGTAGGTTCAACTCACTAACCCACAAAAAACCAGACCTGACCAAAAATAGCACACCTCTCGCTATATGGTGAGACTCATCAGACCTGGCACAAGGGAGGACACAAAAGCAGGGTTTCTCCCTTTCAGGAGCAGTAAATTACTAGATCACTCAGACTTTATCTGACTGAACCCTGAAAAGAAGCGGAGGCAGAGGAATAACGCTGCCAAGGCAGAACCCTTAGTCAAAGGGCATCAGGGAACACCTGACAAGTGTTACAGAACATGCTTGAAAGAGTCATGCATACAAAGGGGGCCAACAGCTCCATTCCCAAGCATAAGGGGAAGAAGCATTTCAGCTCCTAGAGTCTACTAGGAAGCAAGTGAAGCAAAGGGTGAAGCCAAGCACCCTTTGCACCACAGCAGGAGCAGAGAAACCTGAGGTTTTTCATTCTGGTTCTAGGACTGAGACTCCTGGCCCTGAAGTGATCCCACATGGATGGACTCCAGAGGCAAAACTGGTAATATCCAACAGCAGTGCTGCGATAACTACATGCTTTTGCTCTTAGTATTTCTGCTAGCACCAGTCTGGAAACAAGCAGAACAGATAGTTCTTTCTACTATTTTTTCAGCCTAAGTCAGCTATCACCAGCCCTGTAGAAATCCAGTGTCTCAGCAACTCATCATCCATGTCCCCACACATCTAGAGCTTACTTTTTGGACAGTGTGCCTTTGCAGATGCACAGTAAAGAAGAATGCTGTCCTTACCTTGCCTTTAAATTCACCATTAAAAGCAAATTGGTTTTCTGGCTTTCCATCAGGCACTTTGTATCTTCTGAACCAGTCCACTGTAGCTTCTAAGTATCCGGGCTTCATCCTTCTGACATCATTGATATCTAGCCAGGAAGAAAAGGTTTGTTAGCCAGACAGCAATTGCAGAAGTTACCTAGTTATCACCCTGCTCTTTCGAGTTGCCCCTCAGGTTACACTAAAGCCACAAAGTGAGTACCTGCTAAAGGACAGGGAAGTTAGTGTCTCATCTTCAGTTTAAATCCTGACTTCAGCCAGATGCTTGGACACATTTAAACAGCTTTGGTTAGAGATTTAGTGGACAAGTCCCTTCCTTCTGGCTGAACAGCCATCCTTTTCTTCACTATCAGGCTGTGCAAAGGATGGATAATTAGTGATAAACAGTTGGATACTGTTTTGGTAGAGGATGATAGTGCCCTGTTCTGCTGTCCTGGCCAGTGTCACATCTGATGAGTACACAGACTCTGTGACATTGCAGGAGCAAGTCAATATTCTGACCTGAAAGTTTCTTGAAGGTTCCCGACTGAGAAATGGAAATACTGGAATGCATCCTCCCTCCTGGTACTTACCATTATAGTTGTCTGCTTCGGGGTCTTCAATATTGATAGCAATTATCTTCCAGTCTGTCTCTCCCTCATCAATCAGTGCCAGCGTGCCCAGCACCTTCACTTTGATTACTTCTCCTCGAGAGCAAACCTGCAAAGAAAAAGACTTTGTTGGCTGTACTGATGCATTTGAGGAACGCGCAATACGGGTTTGTGCAAGTTGTCAGAGTTCGGCAAGCAGTTCCGTACCAGGAGATGAGCTGCAGCTTATCAGCATTTCATGAGCCTTGGCTCATACTTTGAGATCTCAACCATAATCTTCAGAGGCACCACAGAGGGGAAACATCACATTAAGATACAGGAGGTAAGAATTCAGTAAGTGATTTGACTTCAGAGATATTAATTACATGTTTCAAAAGACAGTTACCCTTTAGATTGCATTACCTTGCTTCCAATTTCGCACACATCAATTGGATCATTATCTCCACAGCAGCCGGTATTTTCATCTTTATGACCTGGGTCTTCCCAAGTCTATGAAAAAAACCACACAAACCTCATAAGAACTCTCATGTTTCAAGAGGAAACAAAAAGAAGGTTTATTTCTTGCAAGCTACTGCATTGAGGATACAGATGATGACCCACTACACACTTGCTTTCAGTTCTGACGTTTGGGCTACTATTTTACATGTGCCTGCAAATGCAGTTTTAATCTAAGTTAAAAGTTCTTATTTTGCCAAGGGTAAACTGCTCCCTCCCACTGACAAACCTTCTTTCCAGACAAAACATCTTTCCAGACTTCCTCTTCAGTTAAACAGCTGCATAAAGGTGAAGTTCACATCTATAAAGAATATTCATTGATTTGGCTGCCTGCCTGTTCCTCTCCCTATTCATTTCTTAACAGAAGTTTCCTGAATTCCAGATAGCTGTTCAAGAGAGATGGAAGAGAGAGAGGGTGTATTGTTTCCTTCTAGTTAAACACTTAAAGACACACTGTTACACCAGAGCAGTAATAATAACGTCACATATCCTGTGCTACCCAGTATCCTACTGCATCTCAACTGAAGCAGTATTAGATTGTAAATTGGAAGACAGGCCTGCAGAAGGTATTTGAGTTATGCCTCCTAACATAACAGCTGCTTACCACACACTTCTGATCAGCAGCGAAAGGATGTAGCGCCCACTTACGCCATAAGGAACACCTAACCGTAAGGTCGTCGAGATAAAAGGAATGCTCCTCCCAGATGTCTGCATGCTGGGATGTAACTATAGTCACCACCCCGTGATGCATCTCAAGCACCGAGGGAAACGTACTGAAACGCGTGTGGTGCTGAAGGAAGTCGTTTGCCCTTGGCACAAGCCTCTTTGGGTCCAGTAACACACGACTGAGGGAAGGCATCAAAAGTCATAATCCTGCACAAAGAAACTGACTCCAGAATTCATGCAAGGAGAAAACAGTCTAACCTTGAACCACCACCTCAATCCACAGAACTGTGAGAAACTAGTATGGGAGAACTCCTTCCAGCAGTTAGACTGACTCCAAAGCAGCTCTGAAAGTCTACTTAGCTTGACAGGAGCTGCACATGCATTCAGAATTCAGAGAGAAACTCTCTGTGTAGGACCTAGAAATTATTATTTCACAAGCCAAGGTGTTTTATCATGCAAAACTTCAAATCACAGGGAAGGGTTGGAAGAGATCTTGAGATGTTTGGCTCATCCCTCCACCCAAAGCAAGACCAACTCTAGGTAATCATTCCCAGACAATCCATTCTGGTACTTTGTTACCCCGGCCACAGAAAAGATTTTCTCCAGGGTATAAACTGGAGCAGAGGATTTTCAGGTTAAGCCTATTACTTGTCCTCTCCACAACAGAGAGGACAAACAATTCAGTCCCTATTTATGCTCACTCTGCAGCAACATTTTATGCATGTGAAGACTTGCATTCCTCCATTCTTATTCAGACAAAAGCATCTCCAATTCCTTCATTCTCTCTTTATGTAGGTATAGTTTCTAGAGGTCCAATTGCTTCTGTGGCTCTCCACTAGACTCTTCAACTGGCCCTCATACCTAGAATGCCATACCACATCCCAGCTGAATTTTAGCTGCATCAAGTATAGGGAGCATCAGTGACAGATGCGAAAAAAACCTGCTTATCAAGCCAACCTTTGAAACAACTTAAGCCTAAAGAACAGTAAAGCCATACCAACAGAACAGTTCTCAGGCAAGTGTAGGCCCCAGTCTCAGACCTGGGAGGCCTTTCAAAAGTCGCAAGAAAGTCTGAACGCTCACAAAAGAAGCATGGAAGACAGCAGACATGTTATTGAAAAAGTCTTCCCTTTCCTGGTATTTGTTAAGAGTGATTAGAAGATCCCACTGGATTTCACTTGAAGGTTTTTTGATCAGAAAGACATAGACTGGAGATTTTTGCTGCTCATTACCTTTAGCAAGAGATGTATGTGTACTTCCCGTGTTTGTTTCAAAGCTACAACTATTTTGAGTCCTCCATCCAGAAGCTATGGAAGACATTTAGAGAAAACACTTGATATGTACTGCTATCAAGACCACAACTGGAAAATTCAGAGCGTTTCTGCTGTTGCTGATGGAATTTATTTACCTAAAGGAACCTCAAGCCTTAAAGAGCATCAGAGGCAAACACCCTTGCTCAAAGTTTCTATGCACCCAGCAGACACCAGTCAATTAAGAGCACTGTTGCCAGGTGTCACCTTCTCTGTTGGTCCCCACCCCCAGCCAGCTATTTCAAGGAAAAACCTGTCTGTGCAACTGCACATATCTGCCTCACGCAGTCTCTGGACTTCTGAGGGCCTCTCTGCCACTGAGTTCCAACACTGAGAACTGGGCGTCTATCGCAGTCCAACAGGTCAACGCATGAGTCATGCTGTGTATTTTACAGGTTTTCCTGACTCTGAGCAGCAAGGGGCCAAAAACTGGAAAGATATTACAGCCTTCAGATCTATTTGGGCTTTCATTG
The DNA here is from genome assembly GCF_003343035.1 of Apteryx rowi. Taxonomy (NCBI): domain Eukaryota; kingdom Metazoa; phylum Chordata; class Aves; order Apterygiformes; family Apterygidae; genus Apteryx; species Apteryx rowi. The sequence continues at coordinate 1,059,195 of NW_020449642.1, read as the reverse complement.
TCCACATACAAAGTCCAAAACGATCTGCTATTTCACTGTAAAGAGTCAGCTTAGGAGCTGCACACCTAGATCCTGTACCATTAGCTTGAAACTTTGGCTCTTTATGCTTTACCAGGCAGAAACAGAGTGTATTGTGTTGCCGGATGCCCACTATGAAGCTTCATCTTCCTTGTGCAGTGACAGCTTCTTTCATCCAAAGACAAGGACCTGCAAGCTACTGTCCAATTGAATTGTTAAGTGGCCAAAGTCAAGTGGAGAAGTGACACAGCTGGCACTTCACTAACAGCAGCGCTTATCCTTAAAACTTCCAACAGCTTGTTTACACTATTAGCTGCAAGCCTACCTCTGGAGATTTCTGCTTATAATTATCACTGCTCTCCTGACAACTTTTCTCATTAGCAAGATTACATCATTTGCAACTGCATGTATGTTCCACATCAGACTTTCAGCTGACCTTCCTTGTTAAGCTGGTAGTAATCAAACACACATGCAAGCTTACCAAGATGGCCTCGATGGCCAACACCCAGCCCTGCTCCCCACCAGAAAGAACAAGCCACAGAGACTCACTACAGTACCTGAGGGATTGCACCATAATTCCAGATATAACCCTTATGGGGAAACACGTTAGCTACGTAACGCAGCTTTCCTTTCTTCACATCTTGCTTAATTGGGTTTAAGGGATCCTTTGTTGCGATCTGGAAGAAAAATTGTAAAAATCTGTCTTTACTTTGCTTGCTAAGAAAACCTAAGCAAATTTTATCAAGTTGACTGCTAATTGACAAGCCCAGAGGCCAACAGCTACCACTGAGGCCAAAAGTAAATACAGGACATTTCCTGGTACACCACCAGCTCCCAAGATTCATTTTTCAGCAGACTTATCAATGTCTGAACCAGAGATGGGATTGAGACCCTTCAGACGCTGCTTTAATCAGAAGTCACAGAAGAAAATCAAATTATTCTGACTTCTGCAAGCCTCAGCCTCCATATTATGCTTCTAGTATTAAGTATGTATTTACATAGAGAGTAGGCATTGCGCTTTGAAAACTTGCTTGACATGACATCTGCAGTATTGCAGGTTTTGAAAGGCCTTTTTTAGCAGGGGTGAATTATTTTCTTGCAAGTTATAGAGCCAGAAATGTTGGGCTACCCTTTTTCAGAACGTGGAAGTGAAGGTGAGGAGGAGAGAATCAACAAAGCCAAAGACTAATAAACTAGTCAGTTTGAATACTTAGGATAGGAATTTTAATATAGTTACCTCCATTTTAGCATTTGTCCATCGAGGTACTTCCACAACCATGTTGAACACATTCTGAAAAAAGCAAAAATATCAGTTAATGGGAAGGAATTTCAAGACCACACTTTAAACTAGGACACACACATAAGTACTTTGCATGAAAACCATAACTTTTTGCTTCTTGCGGTGCCAATTTGGATACACATGGTAGAAGTCCCACAGTCCAGTCAGTCACACATCATCACTCAGACTAATTTTAATCCCATCAACACACTTTCCATCAGAGTTGCAACCTGTGAACATCTCCATCATATTTTTAGGTCACAAAATAGCAGGTTTAAATGAATCAAATCCAGCTGCATACAAACAATTCCAGGCTTAACAAAGTGAGGTTTTAGGCACATTCATTAAATACAAAGTGTTTAACTTCTACAGCAAAAGCCATCCTGGCAATTTAGAACAGACAATACTTACGGGAGTAAGCCATCTATTTATTAATGCAGGTATCTACATACTACCTTGAACACAAAGAAAATCAATACAAAAGTCAAACTGTCTTGACATAGGAAAAGATGTCCTAGCTTCCTCTCCCCAGGCTGACCCTCCTATAAAAGCAGACTTTTTATGGATGACACTCGAAAATATCTCCCATTGACTCCAGCTAGGCTGACAGTACTTTTGAGAGCTCAGCATCCGCATCCCTTCTTTCCCAAGGAAAGAAGACCTTTCACACTTGAGTCTCAACATTTGCCATTTGAAGAGATTAATGCTTTTAACAAAAAGTTAAGCCTTGCTCCCTAGCATCAACAAGTTTTCTAATCTCCAGGTTAAGCAGTATTAGCATTGCAAGAGGTAATACAAGACATGCTAAATCCCTTCCACCTGTATTGCACCACAACTGGACTGTTATTGTGCAGTCGGTGCTGTTATGTCATTGACTTTGCTCACACCCTTCCCTAACAAAAGTTTATTACATCCCTCAATTGCAGGGGTGAGGTCACTGCTGATTCCCAAATTAAATGCAAAAGGGTGTGTATATATATATATATATATATATAGTTTTTATGCAACTTAAGGAGAGGAATAAGGCGGATTGGGACTGGTTAGAAAGGGTGCTTAAGGCTTTGTAGGCAAGGAAAAAGGACTTGGGGATGCATCTTTGATACATTCAAGGGAAGTTTCTAGGAACTTAGGCTCACAGTCTCCCCAGTCCAACAGTTCAAGGGACAGATCTGCCTTGGTTGAGGATACCCAGCGAGTAGCCCAAGGTCATTCATTTGGAATGCTACAAGGAGAGCAAGGCACACAGGTACAGATAAGGTTAGCATATCCCAACCCTAGGTTTAAAAAAACAACTCTGCAGTCCTCTCAAATGTCTTAGAAGGATAAAGACCAAGGAGCCCAGAGAGAGTAAGGTAACCTTTTGCTCTAAGCTGGGTTCCCTATCACAGCTGCTAATAAACCTTCCAAGTAACAAGCAAAATCTCCCCAGAGAGGCATTCCAGCCAGAGAGAGGTCTCAGTGCTCAGTCCTATTGTGCAACTTTGGAGCCAGTGACCTTCACAGTACTGGTGACTCTTAATGACTTGGCACAGAGGCATTGGCAAGTGGCACTAAGTGCCTGAAGGGACATCAGTAGTCCTGGTTCATTTGTTAATCATTACTAATCCACAGAGACCTCCTCACCTCCCAGGTCTTTCCCACCCTATTTTGTGATCATCTGCAAAGCTTAATACTGTCTGAACTGTCTTTGCCTGAGTTACCTTCCAGACATCTGTTTTTGAAAGCTGGTTTCCCAATCAGCCACAGAAACTGCTTTGCCACTGTCCTTGATTACAATCTGTCTTTTCCCTTCTGAGCAGCTAAAAGCTACCTCAGATTTCCTGACAGAGCGTATTTTGAGAACCCCATCTGAAAGCCAAACTGACAACCCCATCGCACAGCTAAATTGACTGCTTTCAAGCAGGCAGGCTCCCTTTCTGCTTACTCTTCTGTTTACTCTTTTGTTCCCATAACTACCCTGTGGCTCCACATTGCTGCAGTGAAGGAAATACTATGCAGTAATAAAAGCTAGCCAGCCAACGGGCTCCTTTACCCTGTCCTATCTGGACACGCTCAGACTGTGGGGCTGTATTCATCCTCTGGTGAGCAAATACTGCCTGCTACAGTATTTTTACTGGGAGAAAGACTGTGGATGGTGAGGAGTTTGTACAGGGGATTGGGTGGTTCTCCCTTAACAACGTATGTTATACATCCGTTTTCCTCATAAAAATTCTCGGAACTTGGAGAGGAGGTGGGATATATATGTACTGGCTTGAGCTCTAACCTAGCCAGCAGCTTGACAGAGAGTTCATTTCAACAAGCTACATATTGATAACGCACTTGCTCTTCACATCCTCTCTACACCCACCTCAACAGTACCCTCCAACGACCTAGAAGCGACAGATAAATGTAAGCCCTGCTGGAACTCAGCTGGACGGATGACCCCTACGGCTTGCCTCACATAATAGAAAGAGGGGAAATTCAAAGTAGGTAATAGCAAAGATGAAGAAAGAACCTCAAGAAGGACTCACTGGAATTCAAGATCCTGCCCAAGTATGACAGCGTGGAATGACTCATTCAGCCACAGCTTAACTTACATGCAGGACTCCCATAAATGTCTAGGGAAGTGCTACAGCATGACTCAAAGATCATTAGAGGTTCAAAAAGCTTACAGTTTATCACTTTCATTAGCTCAGTACCCTCCAATAGCCTTCTCAAACAAAAGTCAACTGATAAAGGGAAGACATGCTGCCAAAGAGCCCAAGTTATCACTGAGAAAGTGTTCAGTGAGAACTGAAGACCAGCTGCCATGGTTTCCTAGGTGCCCCACAGCTGAAGGATTTTAGATGGTGGTTTAGAACAGCCTAATTCGACAAACTGCTGGCTGCCTGAAGGACATAAAAACTCTGCATCACTGCAGGTGGCAGGTTCCCCAGCTGCTCTTTTTGCAAGGCAAAAGGTCTCTAGGAGTTGCTGGAATGAGAATTTAATGTTCTCACCTTCTATTCAGTAGCTGATCAGATTGCAGGCTAGTGGCATAGAGCAACCTCAATGCAGTCAAAACCCAAGCCTGAAACATCATGCAGCAATAGCATACGCCTCCGGAGGCAAGAGCACAGCGTTTAGTTAACTGCAAAACCGCTTCTTTTTTAAGCTAAGGTGTTTTTGTGCGACCTCATGGGCAAGTCCAAGACAACTACTTGTATCCCACGCTAGCGAAAGGACGCCAGAGCGCGATCCCCTCCCTCATTTCTCTCCTTCCGTCTCCTTCCACCTGAGGCCGGCAGCGGCCTGCTGGAGGAGGCGGAGGGCCCCGGCCCTGCAGTGACCCTCCCGCCCAGGTGCTGCTCCCAGGAAGCAGCGGGGGGAGCCCGGGACCCCCAACCTCGGCAATTTCGAGCTAGCACTAGCAAGCACACGGACACAACACTTATCCGTACGCCCCAAAGGGGCAGCGAGGACTCTTTTCTTTTTCTTTTTCTTTTTTTTGGTACCGTCCGTGCCCCAGCGGGCTGAGGCCCGGTCTCCCCCCCCATTACCTCAGCGCCGTCCGCGTAGATAGGGATGTCGTGGAAGGGCGAGATGTACCGCCCCCGGCCGTCCTCTGCAAGGCAACCGCACGCGTTAGCTTGCCGCAGCCGCCGCCGGCCCGGGGGGGCTCCCCGGCCACGGCCAGCCGCGGGGATGGGGCAGGAGGGGGGCGGCGGAGGGGGGAGGGGGGGCAC
>NW_020449642.1:1032715-1053866 GCF_003343035.1 Apteryx rowi | reverse complement strand
CCGCCGGTTCGCGTCCCGCCGCCGGCGCTGTGCGGGGCCGGGATGGGGGGAGGGTGTCCCGTCCCGCCGCGTCGCCCCCGCGCCCCGGGGCTAGCAGGGCCGGAGGCGGTATCAGCGGGATGAGCCGTTTATTGTGCGGCAGAGGCCGGCGGCCGGGCCACGCCGGCTGGCCGTGGTGCGCAACACGGAGAGGCGGCACGCGGGGCGTCGAGGAGAAGGCGCGCGTCCCCCCAGAAGGGGAGCGTCGGGCGGGTTCCTGCCGCCCTGCTCCTGCCCGCGCGCTCAGAGGTCCCAGGCGGTGATGCCGCCGCTGCTGCGGGAGCGAGCGTCGCCATCGCGCTCCCCCGCCGCCGCTGCCGGCCTGGGGCGCAGCGGGGGGCGCGGGCAGCTCGGCCCCGAGCCATTGGGCTGCGCCTCCACGAAGACGCGGTTGCGGACGCCGAAGGGCAGCCCGCGGCTGTGGCTCCGCTGGGAGTAGGCGCCGCGGGGCCCCCGCCGCGGGGAGCAGAAGGGGGCTTTGAAGGCCTCCTGGAAGCCCCTGCGGAAGTTCTCGTTGAAGTACCCGTAGATGATGGGGTTGACGCTGCTGTTGAAGAAGGCCAGCCAGTGGGCGAAGGGGAAGATGTACACCGTGATCAGGTGGAGCTGGCGCTCGCTCAGGTGGCCGTAGTCCGTCAGCAGCATCAGCGTCCACAGGGGCAGCCAGGAGAGCGTGAAGAAGAGCGCGACGATGATCAGCATGTTGATGACCTTCACCTTCCTCTTGGAGACCCTGCGCCCCTCCGGCTCCTCCGCCTGGGAGCTGCGGGCAGGCGCCGCGGACTTGAACAACTTGAAGGCGATCCGGGCGTACATGACAACGATCAGGGCGAGGGGAGCCAAGTAGATGTGGGAGAAAAGCACGGTTGTGTAGATTTTCCTCATGCCTGTGTCGGGCCAGGCCTCCCAGCAGGAGTAGAGGGGGTAGGAGTTGTTGTAGGTGTCCACCATGAAATGGTGCTCCTCCCTCGTGACCGTCAGGGTGATGGCGGAGGGGCACATGATGATCAGGGCCAGGACCCAGATGACGACGATGGTGACCAGGGCTTTCCTCAGCGTCAGCTTCTGTCGGAAGGGGTGGACGATACAGCGAAACCTAGGAGAGGGCAGAAGGCAGATGGTGATGGCACTGGGGACTGCTGATGTGCCGATGATATGTGCCAGCGCAGGCCGAGGGAGAGAAAAGGACACGTCTGGCTGAAGTGCCTTTTCATCCCCATCCCCCTGTGAGCGCTGTAGCAGCTGAAGGTCAAGCAGTGTTCGGGGTAAATACAGCCCCCTTCCTCCACTGATCCTCACCGGTGTGACGATCAAATGCCTAGGAGCTCCTCTGACTTCAGTTTTAACACATCTGAGCTGCTGGTTTGTTTTAATCCCTGACGTCCCTTGCTTGGGTGGTGCTTTACCACCCCATCCTCTTTCCAAGACCCCCAGGAGCAAGACCACCTGCGCTAGCAGAGCCAGAGTCCATCCCTCTCACAGCCTTGCCCTGCATTCCGCTGTTTCTTTGGGAATGCCTCCCCTTGACCCTCCTCTGTGCCCCTCTTCCTAAAGTCCCAAAGGATTAGCTCTTCCTTCCCCAGCTGCCTCCATGTATTAGACTTGCAAGCTCCTCTCTTTCAGTTTTGTTTTCTCTGCCACCATCTTCACATATTCGTGGGTGCTGGACCCACAGCGCTCTGCCCTGCTGCAGGGTCTAACACAACGGTGCTCGGCCCTTGGTGGGGCGAGGGATGTGCCCCTGATGGGATGTCCTTTGGGAAGGAAGGTGATGGCACGACCCACCAAGGCCCAGCTGTGGAAAGGAAGGATTACATGTACCAAGAAATCTCCATTCCTGATATACTCAGTGTGGGAGGTAACTCCAAAAAGCTCGAAAGCCCCTTTCCCTTTCCTTGTGAGAGGCCTTTTCCATAGAAATTTATCCATTCCCTTGGGAATGGAGGGAAACAGCCACTTAGCCTTAAAGCATGGGGAGTTCAACTCAGTTTTGTGTTAGTTTTGTCTGTTTTCTCACTGATGCCTCTTCCCTGGTAAACACCAGCCCCGACTTTGTGGGAGTTTGCCCAGAAATAGTTTGCAATCTTCAGGGTAAAACGCATTTGCTGCTGAGTGCTCCCTCCTTACGCTGTGGGTCAGATGCACTGGGGGACGCAAAGGTGTGGGCTGTTCTTTACATACCGCTTTTGATTACAGAAAGAGACTGTGACACCTCTCTGGCTTCCCTATTTTTAACCCTTGGATGGGAAGATATTCTAAAGAAAGGCATGCTTCTTTACCAAGCAAAACACAGCTGTGTTTGTTGGGATATTTTTTAAATGGGCCTGGGAGAAGAGGAAGTAACAGCAAGGGGACACCTTGCTGGGACATCCCACGGACTTTTCCCAAGAAGCTTTGTGGTCTCTTGGCAAAAGAGAGGAAAACGCTCCTGACTCCCAGCATTCAAATGAAGAGGGTCTCTGCAAGGTTTCACAGGGGATACATCCCAGGATGCTTGCCCTGGCTTGATACTGCTTCCTGAACGTTATTCGGGAGAGGCTTTTGAGCCAGGCAGACTTTCGACCTGACCCACGCGTCCTTGCACCCTGCAGGGCAAAGGCTTGAAAGGGCTCCCCTGTGCTGACGTACCTTTCCACAGCGATGGCCACCAGAGTGAAAACGGAGGCCGAGACGGACATCCCCTGCACCAGGCCGCTCATCTTGCACATGATGTTGTCAAAGGGCCAACCTGGAACGACAGAGAGCGTCAGGTGGCTCCTCGAAACACCGACCCAGGGCTGCCCGTGGCTTGGCGAGGTGGGCCGAGAGACTGTCACAGCTCGTGATTTCCCTCATCAGAAGTCCTCCAGGCTGGCAGAGGGATTATGAACCCGACTCGACTACTTTTCTCTTCTCAAAGAAAAAACATAATGAGAAGAGCAGCAAAATTTCCCCTGGAGGAGGTAGGGGCTGCCTAACCCATATGTCGTGCAGAGCCTGCGGGAAACGCTCGTTAACTTCTCGCTTTCAGATGCTCGTTTTTGGCGGCGTGCGAGACGAGCTATCGCCCCGTGCAGCCTGGCTCTCGCCGCAGCCAGGGAGCTGGGCAGCCCGCCGAGCTGCTGCAGGGCTTCTCCATTTCTGGTAACCTGCCGAAGGGACAGAGCAGAGTTTATAAATGCATTTGCTTCAGCCGGATCCATCAGCAGCTTCCTCTAGATGTCCCCATCCACTGTGCGATTTCTGGCCTACTTCTGGGGGGATGCTAAATCCTGGTCCTAAGGGTAGATGATATTTTAGGCTTGTTTTCATACGGAGATGGCCTTTATCAGTACAGTTGCTTGAAAAAAAAAAAAAGGTAAAAAGAATCTGTATTATGTTTCTTAGAAAATTTAAGAGCAAACTGTCGTTATAAAGGTTCTCCCTTGTCGTTTCTCTTTCATTCATAGGTCTCTAACTGTTATCACAAGGACTGACTGTGGGATCCTTGATCATAAGAGCTTTAATCTTGCATCTTGACCCCTGTTAAGATATTTCCAGCAATTCAAAGTGCTGTGCAAGCATGTCATTATAGTATGAGTCCACATTATACTAAGATAACAAACGCCTGACAAATAGGGCTACCGCGTTTAACCAGATACAAACACAGATAACCTAAATACCAAGCTTTGGATGTGGCTTATGGCAACATGTAGTATAAGGGATCTTATGTTACCCTGGGGCCATAATGTAACCAAACCCCTTTTACCTTTAAAATACTGTGTGGCTGGAAAACGTACTAGGACACCTTTGAAGCTAGAGGGGCTCAACGCCCAAGCCCAAGTAGGAGATGAGTAAATGGACCCGTGCCCGCCCGGGTGGGATTTGGACCCACCATTGCCTCCCCTAGCGTGCCCCGCTGGAGTGCGGGCCGGGGGCACAAGGAGGGGAGGGCAGGACGGGGGCTCCTGCCATCTCCCCCTCCACCAGCAGATGCTCCTGCAGCCTCCTCAGGACATCGCCGACCACGGCCAGCCACCCCTGCAGATCCCTTCTCTCCAGCAGGGATGTCCAGCTGTGCCGGGGGACATGTCCACTCTGCGGCTCCGGGAAACGGAGCCCCGGCACCGTGCCACAGACGGTTACCGCTTCGGCTGAGCTTTGCTGTGCTCATGCTGCAGGCACAAGGAGCAGTAAACCACAATTTTATCTTCAGAAAGGTCAATAGCCAGAGCTAAATCAATGCAGCGAGAGGACTGGTGCAACAAGAGGGTTCTCGCCGAGCCGCTTATCAGAGCATAGCTGAACTTTAGATAAAGAAATATGAAAATGCAGTGTTAAGGTCACACTTACTTTGCCACAGAATGTCAAAATTAACTCAAAAAACCCAGACTTATTTAACCCTAAAATAGTAGCTATAAATAAAATGATAACCTTTCCCCCAAACAAGTTATATTTTTATTGCTTTTTTTTTCTCTATTACCACTGCTCAGATAAAACAGAGAGGCTAAAGTCCAGCTGTCTTTGCCCTAATGTATATTATTATCAACAACAACTCTGCTTAAAAGCAAATGAGTAGCAAGAGGCAATGAGAATTATTAGTCGGGAGATAGGAGCGTTAAAAAGATGTAATTAAGGGCCTGGCTTGGCCTGCTTATAACCTGCGCTACTTGTGAGGCATAAAAGGTAGAAAGTCCCTTTCGGTGCCATGTTTCAGGCGCCAGCTACAGGGCAATTTTGGGGACCTCACAGCCTGGGAGCGCAGTGCGTCGCCGCTGCAGACTCGCTCTGAAGCGGCGCCCGGCGTGGGCTTCCCTTCCCCACGCGGCCCGGCCTGCGCCGGAGAAAGTGGGTCCGGAGCAGACTTAGATTTACAGTTGCATTTGATTTGGTTTGATTGCTCTTCTTGAAGAGAAACCATACGGAGCTGCCTCATCTCTCTGCTTTCGCGCCTGGTTTTGCCAAATCCTGTCCATCCCCAGAAACAGCAGCAGACGGTGGCCTCCGTTGTCCCTTCTGTGCGGGGATGCTTTTGCAAACCACGGAGGTCGCGAGCGCTGCGTGAACCTGCACCCGGCTGTCCCAGGACTGCGGCGTGCGGCTTGGATCCCGGCTCCTCGCTGCTGGGCGGCGGGGGAGACAAATCCCTGGCAGCGAGGCTGGCTGTCTTCCCCGATAAGTGCCGAGTCTTGGATGAAGGAGCTGCGGATAACATCAGAAAAGCCCAGACACTGGAGCAAATAAATATATATTAAAGCACGTTTGTCCTTTGTTTGTCGAACGACTGCTGGAAAAGGTGCAGTTGTGCCAAGAAAGGCAAAGAGAAATTAAAAGCAGCTTTGGCAAATGCTCCAGCTTAACCGGGGATTTTTTCTCCTCCGTGTGCGTGAGAAGAGCCCGCAGGCAGGAGGACTGTGCTGAGCAGCTTCAGAGCAGCGCAGCTCCTTTCATGCCCGCGTCAGGCACGTCGCTCCGTCACCTGCCCTTCAAAACCTGGGGTTTGTGAGGAGCGGGGAGCAAAGCGTCTTGCTCTCGAGTGAAACCCACCCCGGCGAAGGGCCGCAGGCGAGCAAACCCACAAGCCGAACAAAGGTGGGGAGAGAAGGGAAGCAGCTTTCCGGCGAGGAGGCCAGCAGCACCCGAGGGTTTCTGCTGGGAAGGCGCTCTGCGGTCTTTGCTGGGTGCTGCGGAGCCTGCCCCGACCCGGTGTTGCCTATGGGGTGGGCCCCACTGGCCTGGGTGACCCGCGATGAGGACTGAAGAGACGAAGGAGGTGGAGAGGCTGGGATGGAGGAACCCAGAGAAGGGAGGGGAGACGCAGCAGCGGTCCTCAGGTACATTACAGGTGGCTGCAAGGGAAAAGGGAGTCAAGGTCTTCATGTCGGTGGTGGGTGGGACAAGAAATCACAGACGTAAGCGGCAGCAAGAAAGAGCTGGACTTTATGAAAAATCTTTCTATCGGCAATCAGTGAAGCACTGGAAGCATCTGGGGAGGGTGCTGAGACCCGTCCCTGGCCATTCCTCAAAAACCTCTCCGGCATTGACCTTTCTTTTGGTTTCTTCAGGCTCTGTTTTGCTATGACCCTCTGAATGGCCCATGTCCAAAGGGGTGTTTATTGCTCCTGTGGAGAAGCTCTCCCATTCACAAACAGTTCTGGAGGGGACCATGACTTGGCCTGTTCTTGCTGATGAAACCAACAGCAGGGAGAGGCAACGCGCTCAGAAAGAGCAGGGCGGGAGCTCCCGTTTCACCTCCATCCTGCTTGGGATCTGCCTCCCATGGTCCCCTCCACGGCATCCAGAGGCCAGCAGACTCCCAAAAGCAGAGCTGCACCCTGCGTTGTCAGTCCTTCCTATTTATCGGCATGTCCTGGAGCCTTGCCAGCATGGGAGAGAGGGGAGCTACAAAAGAATAAAGAACCTAGTGCTAAAATACAGGTGCTTCCCCCTAGAAATAATTGCAGGAAAGAATATCTTCATTGGCTAGCGAGTCCTCCTAGAGGTTTTTGCAGTTCTGTCTCCAGCCATCAGACGGCTCAGCGATCCGTGTAGGAAATGAGCGCTTATCCATTTACTCCTTGTCGATCTGCTGTGGTCTCTTACGCTGTTTCTTTTTCTCGCCTACGGCTGGCGGTGAGCCAGCCTGTCCAAAGGGACGTCTGAGTGGTCTGCATATTGTTCTGCAGAGATGCGCTACATCTCCAGGAGCGTCCACAGTGGTGCCAAGCCTTGGAAGGTTTTATGTCCTGGTCCCCTTGAGGCTGTGTATGCATGCATGAATCTTGGCTTTTCTTTTCCCTTTCTTGTTTTTGAAGAAAAAGAAATGTTTAGCTCTCATGGTTGCAGAAGAAAAGTCTGAAAAACCAGGCTAGAGTGTGATCTACATGTTCACTGGCCAAGAACAGATAAAAGAACTCCCAATAAAAATAACTTAGAGCCTTCTCCTCTTAAAGAGATTTAAGGCAATCTCATGGTTTTATACCTCCATCAGACCTGGCTGACTGCCCTCCTCATCCTCAGCAAAAAAAAGCACCCACAGCAAGGAGTTTTGAGGGTAGAATTGTAGGAATGGGAGAAAAACTGCCTCCAGATTTCATTTGCAGGACAGAACTGTATTTGTGTTATCTATTATTCCCCTTCCCATTGAATACCAAGGCCACACCGGCCAAAGGGGACTCTTCCTCTGGTATCCACTACTTTCTTCTTGTGCCCTTATGTCCCATCTCGTGTTACCTGGGTCCCCATCCACTCCCCCACTCACCTGTGATGAGGTTGTCCACTAAGGTGGTGGGCATGCAGAAGATGCCCACCAGCAGGTCGCTGATGGCCAGGTTGAGAATGAACATGTTGGTGACCGTCCGCATCTGGCGGTTCTTCACCACGATGAAGCACACCAGGATGTTGCCGATCATGCACATGAGGAAGATGAAGGTGTAGGCCAGGATGAACATGGTGGCCACGGGGGAGGAGTGCTGGTAGTACGCCGAGAAAGTGTAGTTTTCCCTGAAGTGGTGGCTCTCACTCTTGTTGGAATTTGGCCAGCTGCCATTGGAAGGGCCTGAGGAAGGGAAGGCAGAAAAATGAAGTAGGAAGAGGGTAAAGTGATTATCTCCTTCACCTCCACACTTTTCTAATGCTCTAGGAGGTGTTTTTTCTAGTATTTATTAATACCTATGTTTTCCTGTGCATATAGGAAATAAGTGTCAATGAACAAGTTTATGATTAAGCAGAGCCAGAGAGAAAGGGAGAAAGGGGATAAAAGGCACAGAGACTGTCAGCTGTACCGCGTCTCTGCTTTGAGACTCGCTCTTCATGCTGGTTAACCGGTGAAATGGCTCTGCAGAAAGGACAGGAGGGGTCACAATATATTGCCCTCAACGGTCAATACTTATTTTAATGAACGATGGAAGAAACCCAGAAGGAATCCTCTTCTCTTGGTCTTTTTTCCTGAGGGGTTGTGCAAGGAAAGTGGGGTGCAGAAAGAAATGGGTCTCCTGAATCTCCAGCCGCTGCAGTGCTCAGGCACGGGAGCTGTGTCTGGGTTGCCCACCTCCTGCTCTTGCCGGCATGCGTCAGAGACGGCTGCGAGCGTTTGCTTCCTCCCCTTCTCTTCTCGCTTTTGAGATTTCCAATTTGAGCTGTAACACCCCTTATATTATCTTCTCCCCCGCAAAGCCAAAGCGCCTCATTGCCAGAAGAGGGCTTGCTTTGGTTAACAGCCACTTCGCACGCTCGGAAGTGAAGACCTTGGGGGGCAGAAGGAGCAAAGAGCCTCCCCGTGTGATCGATGCACGTTTGGGGCTGGACGCACGAGGACACACGGACTTTCTGAAACGATCGGCTTGGCCAGAAATCATCTTCGGCCTGTGAAAATCACAACCCTGCCAGTGCATCCCAAACAGCAAGCCCCCCCATCGGGTGAACCCCACCGCCGGGCTGGTCCAAAGACCCCCCTCCCGTGCCTGGGCGGCTGCCTTCCGGAGGCTGCTGCGCTCTCTTCCAGCCGGCAGCACCCCTGCGTGCCGTCGGTGCCGATTCCCTGCTGCCTCGCGTACAGCATCGGCCGTGGCGGCGGCTGCGTCCGCTGGTCGTCGTCCTCCTCCAGGAGAGCTTTGCAGCCACCCCATCAAACCGGTGTCAGCCGCCGGCCTGATTTCGGCAGGCCGGGAACCGGGAGGGTGCCGGGTGTGGCGCCGGGGTCCGTTCGCGGGGTGGTTCGGCTTGGATGGGTCTCGCCCTAAGCGCGTGCAGGCGCTGAGCTGAGGCTGCGGTTTTAAGGCAGGGAAAGGCTTATTTTTGTTTTAAGCCTATGCCTAAGCCCCTCCAGGCCAGATCTGTCCTGGGAAGCAGCTGCAAAGCTGGCTGCACCGCCGGCGTCCGCGTTCGTCGTCCCCGATCCCTGGGGACTGTGCCACACGCTTCCCCGGGGCTCTGATGGACGCCGGAGGCTCTTCCTGGCCCGCATGCTGCTGTCCGGAGGGGGCCCGGATGCGGGATCGGGCCGGCGCGCTTCCCGCAGGCCTTCGGAGACAAACGTGCCCTGCCTGTGTGCCTGCCCTGGAGCTCGCATGGAGAAGGGGCCCCGCGGGAAGAGCCGGCCGGCCGGACCGCCGCGGTCACCGGCATCAGCAGCGCCCGGGGCTCCCGGCGCCGACGGAGCTCGCTAGCGGAGCCCGCGCACACATCGCTCGCGGCGTTTTAAGCACGAAACTTTGCCAGACTTCAGCTCTGGGGGCCGGCGTTTCTCGGCGCGGCACCGGCCGGCGAGAAATCCCGGGCTGTTCCCAGGGAGAGGTGATGGCAGAGGGAAGGAAAAATAACCCGCTGCCGAATGCCCGGGGCCGGTTTGATGCGATGCACCGCTGCGGGCGCCTGGGGAGCGGAGGGGGCTTCCCGGCTCGGCGGAGGGAGGAGGAGGAGGCAGCGAGGAAGGCCGGGGGGAGAGAGGGAGCCTGCGGGAGGGGAGCAGGGAAGGGCCGTCACCCCGGGGGTGGAGGGGGTGTTATCCCGCGGGATGCTCACCTTCCTCGGCGCGGCCCGCGGCCGGCTGCGGCGCCTGCATGCGGCTGTGCTCCCGGGAGGCTCCAGCGGCGAGCGGGAACGCAGCTGCATCCGCCGCCCGCCCGCAGCTCCGCCGCTCGGCTCTGGGTTTGTGCAGCCGGTGGCTGAGTCACACGAGCCCCACGCATCCATGGGGGGGGGGGGGAACGACTCCGCTCCCCCCGCTGCCGCCCCCACGGGCGGCTCGGCCCGGCCCCGAGGGGCGTCCCGAGGGGTGGGAGCCCGCAGCCGGCTCCTGCTGCGGCTGCCGGGCAGGGAGGGGGATGCCGGCCAGATCACATCCTCCCGTCGCCATGGATACGGGGATACCTGTTGCACGTACAGGTGTACAGCCCCGTGCACCGCCGTCACACACCTGGGAACAGCCAGGCCCCAGGCTTGCAGCTGCCTGGCAGTGGGGGGGCCTGCACGACGGCCCGCCAGAAACCCCTTTTCCGTGCCGCCCGCGTCCCGGGGGAAGTTGGGGCCCTTGTCTCCCGCGGGAAGCGTGGAGGCAAGGTCCCGCCTCGCGTCCCACTGCCCGGGAAAGCTCAGGTCCGTTTGGGCTAAACCCGGCGCCCTGCACCACCCTGCCGCAGCCTCGCTGCGTCTTCTGCCAGCACATCCCACGCTGCAAGACCCAGCGGGCCCAAACAGGGATGCTCCAAGGACCGCACCGGGGAGGTGAAGTCCTGCTCGGAGGAGATGGAGAGCTTGGAAGGGGCTCGGGCCAGCAGGAGGCTCGAAGGAGCCACCGGCGCCCCGGGAGGGAAGGGAAGCTCCCCGGGATGCTGGAGGTTCGGGATGGCAGGAGCAACGTGGATCATCTGCGGGCATTTCTCCTTCGCAGCACCGCGTAGGTCTGCGGGGAAGAGATTATCTTCTCAGTTGACAGCTTAATTTAACCATCGCTTTCCCTTCAGAGTGCTTTCCTGATCACCGTTTTGGGCTCCTTCAATCGTTTTTCAGGGCTGTCACCTGATGCTCCGGAAACCCTCCCCAGGCTTGGCCCGCAGCCGTGCCGTGCCGAGCCCATCTAAGCATCAGAGCCGCACGCGTGCCCACCTGGCCGCCCTTTTTGGCTTTCCCCTTGCCACTAGAGGCCCACCGGGAAATCGCTCGTGCTTCACGGATGCGGCGCTGAGCCTCCGGCTTCAACCCCCCCCCCCGAGACCAGGGCATTCACAACAGGTATTTTGGAACAAGCCCGTCAGCGCCTTGCACTTCAGAACGGCATTTTTTGGTGTCTTCTCTCCAGATGCACATTTTCCATAGGAAGGGTCTTGCGCGCAGGGGTAAAACACGACGCCCTCCCGAAGGAGACCTGCCAAAACCAAAGCCCGGTCCCTGCCCCTGGCAACGGCATTAATGCTCTGCTGGAGCTGGAAACCTCCCGGAAGGGCTGTTAAAGGCTTCGGCCGCCTTAGACCCGAGCCGGCTGGCACCTAATGGAAAAAAAAATTGCACGAGAGCCCAATGATTTATTCCTGCAAGGCGCCGTTGCCAAGAAGCCGTGGGTGGAGGAAGCTGTCTGGGAGGAGGAGGAGTGGGAAGGGGGCAGCACGATGGGGACCGCCGGCTACAACACTGGGTTTGGGGCTGAGTTTCCAAACCTTCAGACTCACATGCAAGCAGGTGGGACCCCCCCACACCCCAGCCGCGCTGAGCCCCCCAAAACGGCTGCTGGCTTGGCTGAGACCCCTTCACCCGCTGAATAAACTCGCCGGGTCTGTGCACGCCGCTACAGGTGGCTTTTTCCCTAGCGGTTTGCCGAATTCATCATTAACGGGCGCTTTGAGCTCTCCGAAACCAGCAAAACGTTCTCCAGGCTCGGGAAGACACCCGCGTGCAGCCCGGCTTTGCAGAGCGCTTGCAACCGAATAAATGCAGCCGAGAAAAGGCACGTAGCACAAAACCCGTTTAATTAGGTGCCGGGCAGGCGCCCCGTCAGCGGCTGAGGCCGGGCTGGGGCCCCTCGGGGGAGACGAGGAGCTCGACGGGGCCGAGGGGCCGGGCGAGGGCGCGCAGGTCGGCGCGCAGCGGGTTGGCGCGCAGGTTGAGGCGCCGCAGGGAGCGCATGGCGGCCAGCAGCTCCACGGGCACGTCTGCAAGGCAAAGAGCACCGCGCCGTCACCCGCCGCCGCCGCCCCGCTCCCGCAGAGGGGCGCCGACCGCCGTCGCTCCCGCACCTTACTCCCCGCGTTGCGATGCCGACGAGGCCGACGCAGGCCGGAAGGACCACACGCGCTTAGCGGGCTGCAAAATTTTTCCCCGCGGGGGTGGAGAGCTGATTTTGTGAATTTAGGCCTGCCGATAGCTGGGTTTCTTCCTAAGTTACAGTACGGAGGCTTCTCCGAAGTCATCCCTGGATCCCACGGGGCTCTGCAAACCGCAGCCTGGAAACCGCCGGGCATGAGACCGGCTGCGGGAAACCTGCAGTTCCTGCTGCTTCCGCGCTGGGGTAAATTCTAAGGGATTTCAGTTTCTGGTGCTAGCAGGTGAGCATCTCCTAGGTGCACTCAACTCCGCAATTTCCCCCCTTTCCCCCGTGCATATATTTATTCAGCACAAAAGCTCATTTCACTAAGAAGCCACCACGCTCCAAGCCGCAATTATAATAGATGAAACCAGCCCAAACAGCAGATTAAAGGCAGCTGCAATCCGCCGCCTTTGCGCATCCAAACGCTGTTTACCAACACGTTGCAAGATCGGGCAACAGGCGTCACGGGCAAGCGAGCCCGCCGCACAGAGGAATTTTTCCCGTTAATTAAAAACGGCCCTTTACGCTCCTGTCAGACCAAGCAGCCTCGAGGGAAGGATTTGATTGCCCCGGCAGCGGGGCAAAGCGGGAACGTTGCAGCCGGATCCGCCCCGGTGGGTCGCATTTAGAGCTGGAAACGCGCTATTTCTTGACAGCATGCATCTCATCAGGCTGAGCTTCACGTTGACTATTATAGCTGGTCTTTATGATGGATTTGCTCATCGCGGCTTCACTGTATCGTTTTGCATTTTTTTCCCCCCTTGACGCACAGAAATCAATATTTTATGATAGACCTTATCCTACAATAAGCTTCTGAGGTTACCCGAAGCAACAAACTCCAGCAAATTGCTTAAATTTAGGCAGCTAAGCAAAATAAACCCCTCTTTTCCCGCTACACCAAGACTTTACCGACTTGCCCGTCTCGCCAAGGCTTTCCTTCAGCTTCTAAAAAGGTGATAAAAGACCTCAGGGAGGAAAAAATGCAGTAAAGGAGGTCTATATGCTCCTTTAACCCGAAAGGGACTGGACGGGAGAGGATAACCCCGGCGAAGTTTATTTACTCTGAGTGACCTGCGGCTGCCGTGGGCTCGCTAGGGGAGGGGGCTTGCGGGTGCAAACCTTGACTACCGTGAAGTACCGAAATGGCACGGGGCAAGCGGGAGAAGCGCGCATCCCTACAGCTTGATCCTCACGTTAACCGGCTCCGACTCGCCCGCGGCACGAAGCGACCTCCAGGCTCAAGAGACGCGGCTCGCACGGAGCCCGGCAGGGAGAAACCCCCTCGTTCAGCGAGGCAGCCCTAGGAGCCGCGCTCCCGCACCCTCCGGCGGCACGAGCTGCCTCCGGCCAACCTCTCCCAAAAGTGCCGGCGTCGCGGCAGCAACTCTCCACTGCGGGGTGCCCAAGGCTGAGCTGCCATCCTGGCCGGCGCTCGCCTCCGTAAGCGTGCTCTTGCCGCCGTGGGGCGGCCTGCATGGGAGAAGCACATTACATCAGCAGCTCGCTGCCGATTAAGGGGGGAAAGGGAGGCAAAAATGGGGATTCAAGGGATAAAAACACTAGTTTGGAACTGCAGAGGAGTTAACAGCACTAACATTAATACATGCACGATTATATTCCAGGGTTAAGAGCTTGCTGAGATGAAGAGGGCAGCTCGGGGCTTTCAGTGAGTCATTTCAGAGTCTGCAGACTCCAAGCAGGCATTAATTAGTCCAGCTTTACTCATATAGCCTTTTAGCTGGACAATATTACCTCTGATCTCAAGTACTGTTCAATGCATCTCACCAGGAGGTTCAGGACTCTTTCAGCAGGTGCTTTTAGTCCACTTTATGGCCCCAAGAACAGCAACCACAGCAGAGCTAGGAGGCGCACGCTGCTGCAGCTCCTGCACACTTTGGCCTTAGCATTGCCAAAAACCTCATGCAGAGGTGCCCAGGACACATACAAGACTTCTTTTAGCACTAGGAGCATGAGGGACTTGGCTCCCTCACCCACACCATCCTCTGCAGAGCATTTCTCTGCCTCCCACTGGTCTTTTATCAGGAGTGGGCCACCGGCTCGTTAGCAGAGCAAGCTGGGCCCCGAGCTACAAAAGGCGGCGAAAGCTGGCCTGCCTCTTCCCAGGCTGCAGGCAATTCTCCCTGTGCTGAGCCAGCTGGAGGCAGTGGGGCAGAGCTGCCCCAAATGCTCTGCTGCAGCCAGCCAGGCTCCTGCTGCTCCACAACAGCCCCCAGATGGGTTTGCAGAGGCCTTAGCAGCCTCACCAAGGAGGCACCAGATGCTCTTTGGCCCCAAGAGCCTCCTGTCAAAGCAGGGTCTGCAGCCAGGCAGCACCAGGTGAGTTGTGCAGGGACACAGGGTGCAAAGGGAGAATAGTTGTGTCCCTGCAGCCTGGCCCAAGGTCTCCCAGGGTGGAATGAGTGTCCTGCTGTTGTATTCTCATGTGCAAAAAGCTCAAATCCTACTAGGCTTTTAGATGCAAAGCCAAAGTCTGTGCTACTTGAATTCAAGCTGATGAACTTTTCTTACCTCTCCTTCCCCTGGTGTGCCCGGGTAATGTGGGGATGGCAAGGTGCATGCATGCACTGCCCATACACCTATGCAGATGTAAGCTCACCTGCAGGCAGCTTGCTCAAAGGCTCCTGCTGTAGCTAGGCTGCAAGTGAGCTGCGGGGAGCTGTGTCCTTGCATGGGCTCGGGGCAGAGAGGTGACCGTTGCCCACCGCAGCAGGAGCCTTCAGCCACCAAAGCATGGGCTTGCTGCCAGCGCGGCCGTGTTGGTAACGGCAGTAAGTGCTGCTGGACCTTAAAAGCTCCAGTGCGAGCCTTCGCTGGAGGGGGGCCTGACGCCCCCAGCCCTGAGCTGAGCACCCTGGCATGTAGTGCCTGAGCCCTCGTGTCCATCCCGGCCTGCACCTGCAGGCCGAAGAGCAAGCTGCAGCGATGTCCAGCTCC
Source organism: Apteryx rowi (assembly GCF_003343035.1). Classification (NCBI taxonomy): domain Eukaryota; kingdom Metazoa; phylum Chordata; class Aves; order Apterygiformes; family Apterygidae; genus Apteryx; species Apteryx rowi. The sequence continues at coordinate 1,039,114 of NW_020449642.1, read as the reverse complement.
CGTGGATTTGCTTATCCCTGCATCCTCTCGCCCTCCTGCAGCTCCCACCAGGCACGAAGCAGCTGGTGTGCGGCCTCTGGCTTTTTGGTGTAAGGACCAAATGATCTTTGACAGAGGTCGAGCAAATCGAGCCCAGAAGGTATTTGGGAAGGGCTGGCAGAGGGCGGTGCAGCAGCATAAACTTCTGTTTCCTTGGGAAAACGGGTTAAGGCCAACCCAGGCTTTCTAATCCCTGAACCCACCTTCCAGAAGATCTTACCTCTTTCTGCAACCACACAGTGGGATCAGGCTCATTACTGAGCCATCCTGTCCCTGAAATGTTTTAACTTGCATTTGCTCTCTTGCCATTTAAAAAAAAGTTATCTTTTATGGAAAGGGGCAACTCTGCAGTAGCCCGAGAGGCAACGGAGCGCAGCCTCATCCTGCAGGAAATGTGGCCAGGTTGCAAAGCCGGCTAATGCAACGGGGCGTTTGCATCGCTGTGCTGCCACTTCTCCAGCGCCCTTGTAGCACCGATCACCCTTTGCTCACTGCGTGCTCTTTACGCAGCGGCTTGCTTGGGCAAAGTGAGTAGGAAATTTGGTGTATGGAGACCTCAACTCCCATGTTGCGCCTGACTGAAGTCAGCCAGTTAGGTCCAAAAGTTACCGAGGGAGCTACCAGCTAGACGGCTTTCTTTGGAAAATGGGAGGAAAAAGGGTAAGGAAACAAATGTTTTTTTTTCTTGTTGGCTTTCACATGGAGGAATGAAGCAATATTTGTGTGTTGAATTCCTGCAGGCGGTTCCAGGGAGCAGCTGATGCTGCTAATAAAACCTGGATGCCAGCAGACAGCTTTGCAGAAAGCCGCTTTCCCACCCGTGGCTGAAGAGATCCTAGATAAAAAGCGAGATGTGTTGATTCACTCTAATATTAACCTCCTTGGGGATTCGCACATTCTGTAGGATTCACCAGACTCAGTTCTCTGAAAACTCGCTCCCAAAACAATTTCCTTTATCTGCAGCTGACAGCCACCCGTTTCACCTGGCTTTTAGCCGCTCCAACTGTTTCATTCTATTTCTTTGCAGGCAGAAGATTTTCTCTGGTTCCAGGGTCAGCAAGAGAGCAGCTTTTTGCTGCTCCTTTAGGAGGGTTTACGACTCCTATTTGCTCGGTGAAATGCTCGGGCAGGTTTATGCACTATGAAAGGCATAAAAGCCTTCCCGCGCGAGGCCAGCAGAGCCCTTGCGGTGCTGCCGGCTTTGCTGAGGCTCTAAAGGGAGGAGAGACGTGAGCGGCTGAGACTTTCGTGCGGGAAATCGCTGCCTGGCCAGTTCGGCTTTTCTTTGCAAACTGCCCTTTCTGAGCTCTTTGCCTCAAGCACCGTCTGCAAGGAGATGGCAGGGAGACATTTGCTTTGTTTCCAAAAAGAAAAAAGGGAAAACCTGCAAATACCGTACCCGGTGCAGGCTCTCCGATCCCCATGCTGCGGGAGGTGCTAACCTCTTCGCCAGCTTCAGCATCATCCCGAACGCGCTGTGCTCTCGGGGCTGAGCAAAAGCAGAGCTGCTGCATCCTGCAGGCAGTTTTGTCTGGCATTTATTTATTTTTTTAAACCGGGTGATTTTGAATAGGGCTGAGTCACACAGCTGGAGCCGCCTTTGGAAAGCCGAGTCCCAGTCTGGTGAATGGGGCTGGCTGAATGGGGCTTGATATATATATATTTTTTTAATGGGCTTTTTTCCCCCCTTGATCAAAATCGGGAAACTGGTGCAAATCAGTGGAGGGTTTAACTGCGCGTTATGCTGCCGGGGCTGCTCCCCTCGCCCTGCGCCAGGATGGGCACTGCCGGCACCGGCCAGCGCTTGCAAGCCGAGCAAGGAAGGGAAAATAGAGATGCCCGGGCGCTCGCCAGGGGTCTTGGCCGAATTCGAGTGCCCTCAAAGCCCCTGGCTGCCCGAGCGAAACCGGACCCGCTCGCCGCCCTGGGGAAAACGCCGGGGAAGGGCACGGCGTGCTCGCGAGAAGGCTCTCGCTGCCTTCCTGCCGGCTTTGGCTTTGGCAGCCGGAGCGGGTTCATGGGGCAGCGCCTCACCTGCGATCTCGTTCTCCTCCAGCTCGATGGTCTCGAGGGCGCTGATGGCGGCCAGCGGCTCCGGGAAGTGCCGAAACCTGTTGCGGGAGAGGTTGATGGCCCGCAGGTGCGGCAGGGATCCCACCTCCTCGGGCAGCCGGTGCAGGTAGTTCCCTTCCAGGTTCAGCTCTGCCGAGAAGGGAAAAGTGGCTCGTGCCCCTAAGAGCGGCTGGGAAAACCTGGTGAACGCCTGACCTAAACCACTCCGGGGCTGAGCTGGGGGCCTCCCGCAGCCGCCTGCTCTTTCTAAGCCTGCCGCCCTCCCGCGGGAAGGCTGCCGGGGATGCAACGCATGGAGAAGGCTGTTGCATCCCGCCTCCCTGCTTGGGGAAGTCCTTGAGGGCAACTCCCTGCAAGTTTTTCGCCGCAGGCTTGAAGCCCTTTCCTTCCCTGGCCCTGCTGCGCGCCCTTCAGCAGAGACCACTGACAGGGGGGTTCGTCCCCCCGGCGGGTGCCGAAGCACCGGGGATCCGGCTCCCCGCGGTCCTGCTCGCAGGAAACCCGATCTGCCGCAAGGGCTGCGCGGGAATGCCTCCCTCCTCCTGGAGCGCCGGGCTTTCCACACTATAAATACCCTGGATATTACCAGCGGGTAGGAAGCATCCCACACCAACCCCTTCCCGCTGCAGAGCTGAGACGGCTGGATATTCCAGCAGAAAAGCTTTCGAGCAGCACCGTCCACGCTGCGTGCGCCTCTGCTGTAAGCAGCCCTATGCGCCACGCTGTTCCCACTGGCTATCGCCCGCGTTAGGAAATAAATAGTGCTCCTCTAAAAACAGGCGTGCAGACAGCAACAGCGTTCCCCAGGGAGGTGGGGGGTGGCTTTTAAGAGAAATCCCATCAGCCCGAAAGGTCGTAACCAAACTAACGGAGCCGGTGCCGTGCTCCGAGCATGCAGGAGATGTCCTCGCAGCCGTGCCAGGGCCCGTAAGGAGAGGAACCACGAAACCTCTTGCCTGGCTTTGCAGCGGGGCCTCTACGCACGTGCCGTGGGGAGCAGCTAGTGCAGAGCAGCGGATCCTTGCAAGCAGCTGACGGCACAAATACGGGAGAGCAATGGAACCCCCCCCGGACTATTAAGAGAAACAGCAGCTTTCGAATGCGCAGTTCCTCGCTGCTGAGTGACGGAGGTTTGTACTCGAGGAGAATACCGGCAGGGAAGATGCGCTAGCTCTAGATTTGCATTACGCAGGCTGCTGCTTGCTGCAAAACCCAAAGCAAGTCGAAGCGCAGCTTGCCGACCAGCAGATCTCCACCGCGGTCCTGGCCACAGCATTGCTGTGGTGTTTCCACGTGCAGAACATGTCTTTTTGTGTCTTAATCTCTTGCCACCGGATGCAGTGACCTTCGTCTCTCCTAACGAGTTATTCTGCTCGCAGCACGGCGCACAGAGGGAAAAGACGCCCCTCGCCGGGGCAGCTCTTACCTCGCAGCTGGCTGAAGGTGGTGACGAACCTGCTGGCGAGCGCCTTGAGCTCGTTGTTGGCCAGCGTGATGCGGTGGATCCCGTCGGCAACGCTCCGCACCGCTTTGTAAATGCCCACGGGGAAGGTCATCAGCTTGCACTCGGCCAGATCTGCCCGGGAGAGAGACGCGCGCAGCCGGTGAGGAGCGTGCACGGAAGAGCTCCGCGTCCTCCCCCCGTGGGAGTTATTCCCAGGTGACAAGCATATGCGCTTGGCAATTAATAGCCTGATTAATAGCCTGACTAATAGCCTGCGTCCTCGGCGCCGCCGCCGCTAATTCCCATGGAGCGGGGTTAAACATGTGGGCAACCCTGTCTTGCTGGCTTCTGCTGGCTTCTGCTGCCCACCCGCCCCTTGCGTGCAGCGGGAAGCCAGTACGTGAATGCCGGAGGCCGGAGATCCTGGCTCCGAACGCCCCGCTTCTCCAGGCGCTGCATCCACTGCTCCCCGAAGGGCTCCAGCGCAGCGGGAGCCACCCGGCGCCTCCCCAGCCCCGCTGGCTCGCACGCCAGCCTTCTCCGTCAGGAGCGACAGAGCTCTGGATTTTAATTGCATGTTATTTGACGCCTCCGGGCTGGGAATCCATCGTGAATAAAAACGAGTGGCTTTCAGCTCCTGCGCTCTGTGAGCTGCCCTGGGCCCGTGGTCCATCGATCGTGTGCATTCACTGCAAATGGGGAAATTATGGAAAAATAGCAAGCAACGGGCACCAGATAAGAAAACAGACCAAAGAAAGCCAAACTGGAAGAGCCCAGAAAAATCCTAGCCGGAATCCCGCCTCGATTTTACTGAAGCTCGGTGCCTGAGTGCTCACGGCCCCCGGACTGCACCTTGCTTGGCTCCACGAGCGCGTTGAGGGTGCGCGCAGGGATGAAACCACGTTGCTCGTGGTGCTCGCGCACCACGTGCTTTGCCTGCTCTCCGGGAGCAGGTGCCCCCATGCACGGGGCGGACCGGCCGCGGGGACCCTAACGCACCCAAACCCCAACCGAGGGGTTGGACAGAGCCGACTTTCCCCTTGCAGGGGGTGTTTTTGCGGGCCGGTCTGCTCAGCACGCCTCTCCGGTGGCACGCAGGACGGCAGGGTTGGGAGCTTTATTTAGAGCGCTCGGCTGCGCTGCAAAGGGATCTGCGCCGGATACCCGATCCGCCTCCGGGCCCTGGGCGGTAGCTTTTTGCAAGCCGGGGCGCTGAGCTCACCCAGGGAGTCGCTTTTATTCTCCACCGTGTCGTTGACCCTCCGGGCCACTCTGGCGACGGCTTCTCCCATCCTTTTCTGCATGCGGACGCCTGGCCCCGCTGGGAAGCGCTTCCGCGGGAGGATCTGTGGCGGGAGAGAGCAAGCGACCTGGTGACACTCCCCGGTGTCTCGGGCGAGGGGCACTAAAAATAAACGGTGGGACGAGCGCCCCCAGGGCAGCCCCCCCGCAGGGACGGCTCGCAGTCCTGCCCCCCGCCGCCTCTCCGCTGCCCTTGACGCAGCGCGGCGGGAGGCAGAGCGAGCCGGGCCGCCTTCGTGAGCACCGGGCCCACCTAGCTTCCTCCCTCCGGACCCAGCAGGGACCGGGCAAACGCGTATCCTGGTTTCCCTGTACCCATAATGATGATCACATGGATTTAGATGGGCTCGGACCAGCCACGCTGTCTTGCTCAAAATCCCGTGCCTGTAACAAGGCACGTGGCACGGTACGCACCTCGCATCGCCCCCGGGCACGGCACGGGGCAGCGGCGTCGCGTGGGGCTGTTGCACGGCGGCACTGAAGGCGCATTGCACGGGGCAGGGACACCCCGCGGCACGTTGCACCGGGGGGCAGGGGCGCTGCACCGGGACACTCCGCGGGGGGCAGGCGCATTGCACCGGGACACCCCACGGGGGGCAGGCGCATTGCACCGGGACACCCCACGGGGGGCAGGCGCATTGCACCGGGGGGCAGGGGCGCTGCACCGGGACACCCCGCGGGGAGCAGGCGCATTGCACCGGGGGGCAGAGCACGTTGCACCGGGACACCCCGCGGAGGGCAGGCACATTGCACCGGGACACCCCGTGGCACATTGCACCGAGGGGGCAGGCGCATTGCACCGGGACACCCCGCGGGGAGCAGGCATACTGCACCGGGACACCCCGTGGAGGGCAGGCGCATTGCACCGGGATACCCCGCGGAGGGCAGGCACATTGCACCGGGGGGCAGGCGCATTGCACCGGGACACCCCGTGGAGGGCAGGCGCATTGCACCGGGGCCGGGGAGGGGCGCGGGGCCCGGCCGGGGCGGCCTTACCGGGCGGAGCAGGGCGCAGCGCGGCCGCCTCCCCCCGCCGCCGCCTCGGGGCCGGGCCGGGCGGGCGCGGAAGGACGGCGGCAGCTGCCGCCTGCGGGGCGGACCCGGCCGGGAACTGCGGCCGCCGCGCAGCCAATCAGCGCGGGATCCGCCGCGGCGTGGCCCGGAGGCGGCGGGGGCGGGCCGGGAGCGGGTCCCGCCTGCTGTGGGGCTCCGCTCCGAGGGGTGGGGGCGCCAGCCGCCTGCCCGATCCCCGGAGGGATCCGCCCCTCGGCTGTCCTGCCTGATCCCCAGATTTCCCCCCCCGGCCATCCTGCCAAATCCCCAGAAAGGATCCACCCCCTGGATGTGCTGCTGGATCCCTGGAGGGATCCACCCCCCCCCGGCCTTCCTGCCCAATCCCCATCAGGATCCACCCCGCTCCCGGCCTTCCTGCCCAACCCCTGGTCGGGATTCAACTCCCCTGGCCTTCCTGCCTGATTCCCAGCAGGATCCACCACCCGCCTTCCTGCCAGATCCCTACTGGGGGGGATCCAACTCCCCCC
>NW_020449642.1:1016184-1032297 GCF_003343035.1 Apteryx rowi | reverse complement strand
GGAGGCGCGGCGGCGCGTCCCGCCTCCCGGCCTGCCTCGGCGGGGACAAAGGCGCGGGGCCATGGCGTCCGCCGGCGGCCACCAGCCGAGCCAGAGCCGCGCCATCCCGCCGCGCACCCGCACCGTGGCCATCAGCGACGCGGCGCAGCTACCTCACGACTACTGCACCACGCCCGGCGGCACCCTCTTCTCCACCACGCCCGGAGGTGAGCCCCGGCCCCCCGGCCAGGCCTCCCCTCCCCCCCCCCGTGTGAATTGGGGAGGGACACCCGAAATGGCGGCTCCGCGGCGGCGGGGCGGGGGGGGGGGCGGCTCACGCCTCCTTCCCCCGGGATGTGCCAGGCCTCCAGCCCGAGCGGGCCGCAAACTTCCCCGGCGCGCGGGAGGAAAAAAAAAATAATAATAAAAAATAAATAAAATAAAAGAATAAAAAAGGAGGGGGGGGAAATCCCTGGGAAACCCAGGGTTGGAGGGGGTGGACGGCGCCTCGGGGGCGGCCGCCGTGCCGAGCGGCCTCCTCTGGGCGGTTGGGCTCCCGAGGCGGCCGAGGACGCCGTCGCCGGAGAGCGGCCGCTTCCCCGCGCGCTCTCCTGGGATCGCGCTCTCCTGGGATCGCCCGCGTCGCCCGGCGGCCCTGGCCGCGGCAGGTGCACGGGCCGAGTCTGGCGGCGTTGGACGTCGTCGCTGGAGGTCACCGCCGCTGGAGACCACCGCCGGCACCGCTTGCCGCTTCCGGCCATGGCTCGTGGGGAGCTATGCCAAGCGTTGGGAAGTGCGGCTCCGCCGGCGATTCGCACCTCGCAGGAGGTGCCTCGGCCTCCCGAGGGCCAGCGGTGCCATGGCGGGCCCCGCGCCAGTGCCACCTCCCTTGAGGAGGGGTGCCCGTGCCCCCCAACCTCCCTTGTCCCATCTGCCGCACAATGGCAATTACTATTTCTTGTCTCTCCCTCCCCTGAGGCTGCTAGTTGGGGCTGGGGCAGACGCTTCCCGGCCGGCCATGCCGTGGGTTTCTGCTCCTGGCTGGCCATGGCTTGGGTTTCTGCTCCCAGCCAGCCATGCCTTGGGTTTCTGCTCCTTGCAGGAGTTGTCCCGCAGCGATTGCTGAGCCCGGAGACAGGGATTTTCCTCCCCTGTTCAAGGAGGTGAGCTTGCAGAGTCCCTCTGGGTCCAAGTCCTAAAACTGTTTAGGGACTGTAACCTAGTTCTACCTGGCGCTTTGCTGATGCAACGTGGCGTTAACTCTCCTGCGATGAGCAGGAATACGTGCACACGCAACCAGAGGGGATTTCCTGGGAGTACTGAAAAGAGAGGTTGGGATCCTCTCTAATGTCTGTTGACTTGACGTTTCTCTAATCGTCAGGCCTGGTGTTTTATTTGCAAGTGGGACATGAATGGTGCTTTACAGGAGACAAAGTATCTGGCTGCTGAGCAGCCGCCCATGGGCGAGATGTTTGACCTGAACAATAAAACAGGATAAAACTGCGTGGCTGTGGCCAGCACAGTCTGTTTCTGAAGCCCGCCTGAGATGTGAAATATGTGGAGCCTACTGCCTAGAAAAACACCGTGTAGCACACAAACATACCGCTCAGATCTGCTTTAAACTAGCAGCGTGAGGCTTGCGTTTGTGCACAAACCTTTTTTAGAAGGAAAGAGCTTGTGTGCATGCATATGTGTATATGTATGTACATGTACATGTACATATATGTATGCATATAATAATTAACCAGGACATTACTTTTGCTAGTGCTTTATATTTCTAAACATAAGACTTTGCCCCAAGAGCTTGTATCGCTTGCGTATGTCATTAAAACCACAAGATTTCCCAAGGAGGGCACATCTGCTAATAGCGTGCGGGTGGTGCTGATTTGTTGGGAAAGCTCTGACTTGCTGCACTGGGTTTCAAGTGGTACTTGTCATTTTTAAATTCCTTTGCGCGTTTCACCTTTGGGTCTCTGTTGCAATGTGGTTAATGGTCGGAGGAGAGGCTGAAAAACAGCCTTGTGTTTATGCTTGTAACTGGTCTCTGCGAGTCCTCTAAGTCACCTACTTAGTGTGCTGTCAAAAATCAGGCTTGCTGGGCAATCGCGTGGAATAGCTTCTGCTTTGCAACGGGGCGTGAGAGTGCAGGTTTCTCCGCGTCCTGGTTCTCTGGGAGCTACTGATGGAGGTCGAAAGTGTGACACACAGACAATGTTTTTTTTCTGACCACAGCTGCACACCCCGCTAAGAATAGCTTCCTGCAATTCTTATCTTGGAATGAAAACCATTGCATTTTACTCCTTAGTCCTGATAAAGTTGTTTTCGCTGGAGAGCGAGTTCCACCTCCCTCTGTCAGCATCTCCAGGACATAAAATGTAAACATCTGGGGCTCTTAACAGCTCGAGTGTGGCCCTGCTGTTGGCCATAGAAACTCCCCTGAGCCAGAAGCCTGCCTGGATGGTTCCCGGTAGTGAATATTTTGTGTTTGTGGTAGAAAGCAGAGGGAAACCTCCTTGGTTGTCCGTATATGTGATGGTCGCTCCCCTGCTGAGGCCTCTGTGTCCCATCCGGGGCAGTAGCGAAGGAGTGCGTCAAATGGTGGATGCTGCTTCCTCTTTCTAGTCTGGACAGGAATACCCCGGGTTGTGACTAGCCAGGTGGAGCTGCACCCGCTCTGGTCCTGGTCCTGGTCCTGGTCCTGGTTGTATCTCCGGCCGTCGGTGCTCCAAGCTGCGTTGTCGGGTGCATCTCCCGAATCTCCGAGCCGAGGATCCAACTGGGATCCTCTGCCCCTCCATAGCCTGTCTGCTGCCAGCGCAGGTTTTGCTGCTTAAGCTTCATATTCGCGAGTCCCTTCACGGGCTTTCCACTGCTGCCTGGAGTTTGCTCGGACGCTTGCAGGACCGTGGCCGGGAGAAGCGCCCGAAACAAGGCCCGGGGGCACCCTGTCGCTGGTCCTCAGCTGCGGCCCGGCGTGTTTTCCCAGCGTTACCTTATCAGCTGCCACCGCGGTGCCCAGATATGAGCAGGTGCAATAGCCCTAGCACGCACTGTGTGCCGATACATTGACCCGTTCGCTCCCTCTTCTCCCTCCCAAAGTATCCCTGGGCTTGAGCAGAGGTCCTTCGTGAGGAAACTTGTCCTCTCCTATGGGCAAGTGCAAGGTTTTGGCATGCAGGGCTGCCGGTTGACTCCTTTCGCAAACACGAAAGCTTGGGGTAGATCCAAGAGGCTGTGAAGTACCTTTAAACGAACATTTCCTCGGGGACATGGGGAGGTTCGCAGTACGGTGAGCTCCGTAGCGCTTGTGACACGGGGGAAGGCTGAGCGCCCCAGGAGAGGGCGGGCAGGATGTGTCCTGACGTGCCGGTCCTCCTCTCGCCCGCGCCTAGGTACCCGGATCATCTACGACCGAAAGTTCCTGCTAGACCGCCGCAACTCCCCCATGGCCCAGACGCCGCCGTGCCATCTCCCGAATATTCCCGGTGTCACCAGCCCCGGCTCCGCAGTCGAGGAGCCCAAAGTGGAGGTTAACAATCTGAACAATCATGACGGGAAGCCTTCGATGGGTAAGAGAGCAGCGCTCCTGTTGACCCCGGGGACGGCTTTACTGAGTCTGGCCGCCGTTGGGGATAGCCGCGGGCTGAGACGGACGTGCCGCTTCCCTCCCTTGCGGGGACTTTTCTTCTCGGTTTGTCATTCGGTAACTGCTTGAAGTTGCAGGAGACTCGTCTGTTTTTTAAGTCATTTCGTGGGAATGCAGCGGTGTAAAGCTGGCTCCCTGAGTCTGGTAAATAAAACAGCACCTCGTGCTGCTCTGGCCTGCAGGGATTTCGCTGGCTTTTAGCCTTTCTGACCGTTAGGTCCGGTGGGGTGCCTTGGACTTCTGGGGGCCTTTCCTTAGCGTTTCCCCCCTTCCGTACGTCTCTCCTGTCCTCTAACACCTTGCTCCCTTTTGCCAGGGGACGATGCGCAGTTCGAGATGGATATCTGACCAGCCCGTGGAGAGGCAGCAACTCCTGACACCTGTGCACACCTGATTCGGCTAGCAGGATCCGTACCCGGAAGGTGAAAGAAGCAGCAGCGGCAACAGCCTCCGTCAGCGTCCCCTCCTCACCCTTCCAGGTGCCAAAGGCTCAGAAGACTAGCTCCTCGGCCCCTTCCCCTTCCTCTTCCTCTCTCTTTTAAACCCTTGCCAGGATATACCGAGCTGAGGAACACGTCTCTGGCTTCTCGCACTTTAAAGGTGATCTGCGAAAGCACGCGCAGGCGAGAATACAGCTTCCCAATATCTTGCCCCCCAGCCCCAATCCAAACCTCAGTCACCAGGAGCGGCAGGGCGCAGGCGATCTCCGGCTGGCGGATACGGCGTTACCCCTCGTCCTCCACCCGCCCGCCGCCTGATCGCGGCTCGCCGATGGCCCAGCCAGCGCGTGCTTGCAACACGGCGTCTCTAACGCTTTTGGTCACTTGTGTTTTTAAAACTTGCTCAGAGGAGTGGAGGCAGGGCTGGTTTCTGCTCCGTCTGAGCCCCTTTGCCTCCGCAGCCAGAGCGCTCTTCGGTATGCGGGGGTCTGGTGTTTCTCTCTGTGCTCTTTTTCTGAAGAAGAATTGCATTAATGTGTGTCAGTCCTGCATTTTACCCGGTTCTTCCCTTCCCGACTTCTTTTTGAATAGCCTTTCTTAGCGCGTTCAGAGCCTCCGTTTACTGTTCTGCTGCTTCTTCCTCTGCCCTCCTTCCCCTTTCCCCTCCCGAAGGAACATTGCCCCAAAACTCCCGTTGGCAAAAGCTTTGCATTTTTGTTTCACGCGCGTTCTGCTTGGCAAAGCCCTCGGCTCCGAGCCGAAGGGGAGCAGACGCAGGAGGGCTCGGTATTCTCCTCACTGGCTCTCCTTGGCGGCTTCCCCCTTTTGGCCCGTTTTTCTCCCGATTTCTCTGGCCAGCCATGTTGCAAACACTGAAGGTACTTCAGAAACAGCTTGTTCCTGATGCCTCTGAGCTCTCTTACACCAGTAGCCATCCTGTCCTCGCCCCGTCCCCTTTCCAAAACTTGTTTTAAGGAATATGCATGGAATGTCCCCGGGCACGTGCCCCCGGGCAGCTGCGGCCCTGCTCCTTCGGGCCTCCCTCGCCTCTGGTCCCCTGCGGCTGCTGGCCCCCTTCCCTTTCCCGGGGTGCCTCGCGGCCGGGCTGCCTCGTGAAACCAAGCCGCCGCTTGCTCCGGGCTCTTCTGGTTCCCGCTCAGGTGCTGCCCTGCTGCCAAAGGGGTTACCGGCACCCCCTGGGTTTTGGCTGGGCGCTGTGTGTGTTAAGTGCGGTGCGTTGGGTCGAGTAAAACCTTTCCGGCCTGGCCCTTAGGTGCTCCCAGGGAGCCGAGTTAGCCGCCGGTGGCGTCGGGCAACGTACCTGGCCCTTAAACCAGGGGACCGAGTTCCCGACCCACCAGTCGGGAATCACGGCAGCTTAGCCATATGTTGTAAAAAGCCCTTGTTTTTATTCTTGGTACTGAAAAGGGGCACTTTACTGGTCACTTCTCTTTTGGGCTGGGGTGAATGTCTCCTGAAAAGTGCTCTCCCTATTGCTTTCTTTTTTTTTTTTTTTAAATTCCCCCCCTTCAAAATGTGAATAATACAGGAGCAAAATCCCTTTGTGATGTTTGCTGTCTCAGGAATCGGCTTGGTCTGCAGCGCGCGTGGGAGATGCAGGGTCTCCTAAAAGCCTGATGATCAGTGAAGTAACTAAAACCACGTTTCCCTGCTCTGTGCTCGCTCTCTGGCGTTACTTGCCTGTGTTTCGTGCAAAGGCCACTACAGGCGGCTGGCTTGTCGAGAGCTCCCGGTTCCGAAGTCCCGGTGCCATGAGCCCGGCGCCAGAGCGCAGGTGGAGGCTTCTCCGTTCTGCCTCATGTGTCATCACCAGCAGTTTCCGGATCCCAGTGGCCGCTGGGCCGATGAGGCAGAACGGGCGGCAGCTTCGCTCTGCGGCTCTGCCGCGAGGAGAGCCTGGAGCCCGTCCCTGAGCGGAGGCGACCCGAGCCGGGAGGTGCACGGCGGCCGCCCGGCCCTAGGCGCCAGCGGGCTTTTGGTTACTTTTCTCATCATGGGGCTCTGCCTTGCTTGTCAGAGGGGTAACTTTTCAAAGTGTTGCACGGGGGGTCAGAAGTTTGGCTCTTGTCGCAGGAATGGCGCAATCGAGACACTGGCGTACTTGTGCAAATACATTCGGCAGGGTGCAGTGCGGCAAGGGCTTCCATTAATCCACCGCGGGCCGTCGTCAGGACGGCTTCTCCTGGAGCGGCAACTTTTTAAGTACTGAAGGCAAGAAACAAAAACCCAGGGAGAATATGGTCTTGTGGGTCAGGTTGGGGTGAGCGTGTCCATCCAGGCTCTGCCGTAGATGTTGTGTGACCTTAGGCAAGTCTCTTCATCTCTCCGTTTTGGTCCCCACCTGGAAAAGCGGGGTGGTAGCACCTCCCTACCTCACAGGGGTGTTGTGAGGACAGGTTAATCATGAGACGCTGTGATACTGCGTGGTCGCGAACACCCTAGCTGTGCCTGAACATAGCCGTCCTTGAAAGCGCGGATGGACAGTGGTCTTGTCGCAGAAGCGCCAGCGTGGGCAGGGACAGGTCTGCACTCTCCCGTATTCGTTTCCCGCCCTGCGCCTTCCCCGGACAGGCAGAGGCACTGCGGGAAAAACGGCGACGCTGTCAGATCACTGCCCCGGCGGCTTTGCCAGCCTTGGCAGCGCGGCAGGGATACGATCTTGTCTGTGCTGCTCAGTCTAGTGCCTGGCGTCTTTAAGTCCCTGGGAGATGCTCTTTTTCTCTCTACGTGTGAATTTTGAGTTTAGAGTTTGACTAAGACGTGTGCGTTTGTGCCTGCTGCTGCTGGCCGCAGCCGCTGTGATCGGGATGCCGCAACACCCGCGGAGCGGGTGGGAGCTGGCACTGGCTTGCGCTCCGGTGTCACCCTGGGCAGCCGCAGTTGGAGTGCCGGGCTTTGCCGTTTGATCCTGGCAGCGTCTTTTTTGCCTTCAGAAACGTTTTACTTCCTGTTACTACCAAGCTGGAAGACCGAAGCCAGTCTTTCCCCTTGAGGGTGACTCGTCTGCCGCTTCCTCCGGGCTTAGCCTAAGCTGTGAAAACGGGGTGATTGTTTCCATCCGGTTCGGCACTACCAGCACGGCTACAACGGCAAGGGGAAACCGCTGTCCTGGCACTGTGCATTCAGGAGGAAGGGCAGGCCATAAAAATGTTGACAAACTTTCTTAAAAAAGAAAAGAAAAGAAAAAAAGCCTAAACTCCAGTGTTTTTAAACCCTTGTGTCCCAAATCTTGCAGGCTAGGTCTTTCCCTGCATGACGGCAGCCTCGAGGCGTGCTTCGAGCAGTAACCTTAACGCGGTTTACATGGTGATGGGACGATTCTCCTTCCCGTCTAGAGACCCCGAAGTGGTACAGAGCCCTCGCAGCTGCTTGGAAACCGCCTCTGGGCAGAGGAGCAGAGGGCTGGGCAGACTTCGGCTGCCGTCTTGGCTCTGGGAGCTGGTGCAGCCTGGAGCCCCATGGCCAACTCTTGCTTGTGCGCTGGGACCAACTCTAGAGCTGGCGAGCACAAAGACCACGTGAGGCCATCTTCTTCTTTCCTTGTGTGCTCGTACCAACCTGCTGCGTTGTGATGAAACCCCCAGGGCTCTGGGGAGCTGGAGAGGGCTGTCAGGGAGGGAGTCTGGTTTGCAGCTGTGTCCGTAAGTCAGCGCTGGCCTCCCGTTCCTGCTCTTGTCCGACTCCGGGTGAGAGTGAGCTGTTTGCACATAGGTGTCTAGTGCCATTTCAGGTGTTGTAGGCTGCCCTCCCTCTCTCTGGCTGCCACTCCAGGCACGTGGGGTCGTCCGTTGGTCATGCATCATTTCTCCTGGTCCTGTGTCATTTCGGCCAGTCGTGTGTAGCTTCCTTGGCTGCTCTGTGGTTCTCCCAATGTGCTAGATGCCTACAGGCGGCCAGACCTGCCTGGCGGTGTCAGTGGTCTGACGTGCCAGATCGACCGCACACCTGATCTGGTTTCCAAACTTGCAGAAGGTTCTTACTAGCCTATTTTGAACTATGAGCTCACCAAAGACAGCCTAGTGGTGGCTTGCTCTGACTTGCAAGCTAACTGGCTGCTAGCTAGTTCCCAGGGTACTGGAGGAGTTTGCACAGCCTAGTCTCATCTTCTCTGAAAAGAAACAGGCAGTAGATACTCAGGAGAGGAGTAGTCAGGTGCCAGGTGTCACACAACCTTGTTCTGTGCTGGCTTCTTGCCCCTCTCTGGCTGTCAGCCTCTTTCTTCTGACAGATTAAAATAAGCGTGTCCAACCTCTTCAAGCTCTTCCATTGCATCCTTCCCCCCTCCAATATACCTGTAGCCACAAAAGATGACTTGCGAGGGGATTCGAGGAGGTGTTGGTGGTGGTCTTGTGTGCTCTTCCCATTTGCCCTTTCTGCAAAAATGCTTCTCGGCATTTACACCAAGCTGAGAGCCAGCTTGGCCCTTCAGACATTTCAGGTTCATAAGGGAGTTTTTCCATTCAGAGATTTGATTTTTGCTCTTCTGGGTGAGGGCTATGGCCTGGAGAAGGCTTTAATACTGTGATTTCTTTGAAAGAACTAAATGCAGCAGCGACATGGAGAGCTAAGATGCAGGGGCTTTTTCACAGGAGGAAGCTCAGCATAAATACACAGTGTCACTCCTGTGCTTCGCCTCCCCCATATCTCTTCCCAGGGAGAGCTTCAAAAGGGATCTTGACCTCCGAATGGAAAAGCTCTCTTGCATCCCTCTCTGAGGATACGAGCTGGCCACTTGGCCAGGCTAAGGGCTACCAGACAGCTGCAATAAGCTGTTGGACTTGTCACAACTGTCTAAGGTCTTCCAAAGCCCTCTGAAGGAACTGCTTTCTTTTTCAAGCTTTGGCTGCACATACAGCGTGCCTTTGGCAGCTCAAACATGTCTTGAACCGCTCTGTTCTCTGATCTAATTAGTCTGTGGATGCAGCATTTCTCCCCTGGGCTTTCAAATCTGTCTTGCTAAATCTGCCTCAGAGGGCAGGATGAAATCATTTTCTAATTACGCCCTTTGCTCTGCTTCCTCTCTTCCCACCCTGTTAGGGATCAGTTCTTACATCTCTTCTTTCCTCATTAAGATCTTGTGTTTTTTTCCTGAGCATCTTGTGCGAGTTACACCAGCGCCGGGCAGCTCTTTGGGATCTCGCAGCACTTGGTGACCAGCACCGTGTGCTGGGGAAGATGCCGCTTAGAAACTGGGTGTCTTGGGAAGGCCAGGGGAGCTGGTGCAGCATGTACCTGCGACCTCCTCCTGCTTGTCTTCTCAGCCGGTTTAGTCATTCGCCCGGCTCCGTGGCCTGTCTAGGAAACTGCTGAATGACACAGAGCCGGTCGGCTTCGCCAGCCGGTCACCGAGATGGGCCAAAACCTGGCCATCTAAGCGATGCATCTAAGCTGCATCTTCGGGGAGATGCCGTATCGCCTGAAATACCCAAATTTCATCTTCCGCCTAGATTTCAGCTAGCAGCTCCCACTCGAGCGCCTGCTCCCCCTTCCTCCCTCGGAAGGGTGGCCAGGGTCCCGGGGTGGCCGCTGCCGCTGTCTCCTGCCTCGCCGGGAGACGGCTCTTCTCCTCCGCGACGCCCCGTGCCTGCGCCCTGGCCGCGGGAGACGCTTCCCGCTGGCGAGGTGATGGCGCTGGCCTCGCCTGCCCGCTCTGCGCTCGTCACCTCCGAGTTGTGCTTTGTGTTCTCCGAGACAGTGTTAAAATCCTCCAGTCCAGTTGCGTGGTGGATTCATTCGGCATCAAAGATGCAGGGTTTGTGCACTTTTTTATTTTTGGTAATTTATTTCTCTAGGTGTGTTTGGTTCAGATTGGTGCAGTGTCTAGTTTTAAGCTACCATCTTCGATCTAATTTTCCACGTAGAGGCAAGAGTTAAAGGAGTCCAACTCTTTCAGGAGGTTTCCGTCACTCGTTTTGGTGGGGAGAAACCAAAACCGAGGAAACCTGAAGTCTCGCAGTAGCATGCCTCTCAAACATCCTTTCCTTTGGACTGAATCTCATGCCGCCTGGATTTGGCGTGAGCTTGCTTTGCCAGATCCTGAAATCGAGATGATTAGAGAGAAATGCTTTGTACCCAGATTCCACCCGACTTGAAGCTTCTGGTCCCTTTACCACCGTTCCTCTGATTTAAAATCCCACGTGTAGTAGCTGGCAGGTTGCGATGTGTACTTTTAGCCATTAACTGGGAGATGGCCATCTTAGGCGCACGAGTGAATGAGTGCAAGTAGAAATATGTATATGTGTGTGGGGTGGATGTTTATAACACACACAAATATATATATTATATATAAATAAATATATTTTCCTTAAAACGAAGATCCTAGGAAGTCTATTACATCCTTGGATTGAGGGAGCAGCAGGGCAGCGGGAGAAAACGTACTGATCTGAGCATGAAAGGAGATTGCTCATACATGGACCATCTACTTTGGCGGAGTGACTCGTTTGGCAAAATCTGCTCTCAAAGCCAAAAATCTGAGGATAATTAACTTACGGGCAGGAGCCAGAAGAAACACACAGCTGGAGAGAGCTTTAATCATTGGATTGCACAAGGAGTAGAAACGCAACGGCCTTGCCGGCGCGGGGGGCGAGCGCGGGAGCGTCCCGGCGAGGCGGCGTCCCAGTGCCTTCCTCCGCCGCCGCCGGGAGGGAAGCGGCCGTGCCGCCGCGGAGCAGCCCTCGCCCGGCCCCACAGCCGCCCGCAGCGGGCAATACCACGGACGGGACCATTCGAGCGTCCTCGACCTTTTTAGTTCAACTCGCCGGTTTAAAAGAAGCAAAACCACTTTTTTTTTTTTTTTCCCCCTGAACGCCCCCTTCCCAACCTCCTTTTGTCTCGGTTTCCTGGCCCATCGGCTTTCTACGAGTTTTCTTTTTAAACGGGATTCTGGCTGAAAAGCAAGGAGTGCCTGACATGTCTTTGGGCAGCTTCTCTGCTGTTCAGGTTTTTTTACTGTCTTTCGAAACAGGTGTTTGGGAGGAAAAAAGCTCTCACCAGTGGTTGCTGTTACAGTGAGATCAATAAAGATCTTGATTCTATTAAACTGTGGTGCTTGAGTTTTCTTAATAGCAAGCTTTGGATGGGCAAGAATGACTCCTCAGAGCTCCTTAAGTTTTTCTGGATAGACAAGTCCAAATGCAAGGTTCAGGGCAGTTTGCAAGCCAGGATTTGCTCTGCAAATTTCCCTGAATTCCCTCCTGGATCGCCCTTTCTAGTGAAGGGAGACAGTGTGACCTGATTGCATTTGTCATCTGGTGATTAACTAACTAGATACTTGTGGAATTAATCGTTCAGTCTGATGGGGGGAAGGATGCTGTTGCGCCAGCAGAGTAACGCACCAGCCTGGCAAGCGAGACGGCGTTTGCTCGCCCATCGGCGGGCTGAAAAGGAGCTGTACCAACTCTTCCTCTCCCGCCTTGGCACTGAAATACCTGCAAGCGGATGCGCTTCGCCGTGTTCCCTGATGTCGCTAGCGGAGGCCGAGAAACGCAGCTCCGGCATGGGCATTCCTGCGGGCTGACGGGACGGGGCGCCGGCCCCGCTTGCCCGAGCGGCAAGGGAGTCACCGCGCGCTAAAAACGTCCCCCCCCTCCCGGGGGTCAGCGAAGAGCAGAGCTCGAGCCCTGCCAGTTCAAGCCCTAGCTCAGCGCGCAGTAATTTTCCGGTAGAGGCGAGCCCTAAAAAGCCCTAGTGTTTTCGTGAGATAGGTAATTTGCTTTCCAAAAAATTTTTTTTTTTGAAATTCTTTAGGTGAGTCGCTCTCCAAATTTCCAGTTTGGAAAAATATATCGTAGGCCAAGGGCTGTAAATCACAAGTGAGCCCTAGTATCGCTGCGTACGAAACTCAGCGTTGCAAAGAGCGTGCGACAGTAAAAGAAAATCAGTAAGCCAGAACTAAGGGATAAAGGTGACTTGATTTCAGTTTCTCACTTACATAAAAGTCTCCGTGGCATTAAACGCAACATCTACACAGTGACTTGTACTTTCACAGCACTCTACTTTCTTAATAAAAGCTGTCATTTCCCTAAAACGTACCGGTAGTCTCCATCCACCCTATCCTTCACTGGAGGAATAAACATTAATGCCTCCTCGTTTTTGCTGTTTCCTCAGACGCTGCTGAAGCGGGCTGGGGCGGAAGGCTGCGTTCCTAGCACATAGCAGCTATAAACCAGTTTTACGTGGAAAGGCGTAAGGATCTCCCCCACACAAAACTGCTGCAAACTCGTCTTTTATCCTGCAGAACGTTTCCGGGGTGGAAACGCATAGAGATGGTGGGTGGCTCCGGATCGTTAAGCTACAGAGGTATAGGGGGACCAGAGGAAGCCCCCTTTGGTACGTCTGAGAGCCCCCCCCCCGGGAAAACCCCATCTATCCTAGTGGGAAGTCCCTCCCCGCTGCCGGAGCGGCAGCAGCTTGCGGCACAGCTGCGGAGACGGCGCTGAGCAGCCTCACCTGGCGCCGGCCCCGGCCCCGGCCCCTATTTAAGCCCCGGGGAGCCGGGCTTGCTTGCTTGCGGGGTGGCTGGTGGTGCGGTGCCCCTCACCGTGGCAGCGAGGCTGGGCCTCGGGCCGAGCCAGCCCCGCGGGAGCCCGTGCTCGGGCAGGGGGCCCCCGGGCAGCGCGGTGCTGCCGTGACCTCCCGTGGATGCCGGCGCGCACTGCAGCGGCGCTGCCGGGGCATCTGACGGCAAAGAAAGCAATAAACGTGGAAGGGGGGGGAAAGGGTTTCTTCCCTTTCTCTTGGTATCGGCTTTACACCGAGCTCGTTTTCCGCCGGCTCCCACGTGGTATTTGGTGGCGGCAGTGGCGGCGCCTGGACTGTGCTGTTCAGCTGTGAAATCTGGCCGAACGGATCTGAAGTTACCGAGGGGGAATGTGGGACTGTCCGAACCCGGTGCTTCTCCGTGAAACTCGTATGGACTTAATTGGCTTCTGGCGCCTCCTCCGTCCACCGAGCTCGGCCAAAATGCTGCGGGGAGCTGCAGAGTTGTAGGTGATGGGTGACACAAACCTTTTTCCCCGGAGGAAACCAGACTAAAACCGAGGTGGGCTAGCCGTAACGCGGCTTGCTGCCGCTTTTCCTTCGGCTTCTGGGATAAATGCAGAGTATTTACCCACGCTTTCAGCCCCTGCCCGGCCCAGAGGGACGGTGGGCACCTCCGGCGCTCGGCGCGCTCCCGCAGCCCGGCGGGGCGTTTCGGGCCTGCCGAAAGCCGGCCGGCTCCTCGAGCAGCCGGCCAGGTGGGGAGCCTGGCTCTCGTCTCGGGAGCCAGGCAGACGAAGCGCATTAACAAGCTTTCCAACCCTGCCTTCCAGCCTGACCATTTTCGGGCTGCCTCCGGGCTCCGTTTACATTCCTTTCCCTCCTTCCCGGTGACAGCGAATGTGTTAAAACGATTTTTTTTCCTTTTCTTTTCCTTTGGCCTGTTGGTATTCTATAAATATTTATTTGGCTTCGCTTCGGCAGCTGCGCGGGGCAGGGGACGGATGGTGCCTTCAGGAGCAATGTTGAATCCCTGGGAGGCGCGTGGGGAGTTGGAGGTCTCTAAGGAGGTGAGACGGACGCCCTCCAGATGGGGGCTGAAATGGGAGACCACCTCCCACGGTGGCAGAATAAGTGCGATATCCGCTGGGAACGAGGGAGGAAGCTTATTCCGCAGCAGCCCCATTTCCCCGCGTGCCTCCAGGCTGGTCCTCGAGGTGCCAGCGCGGTCCTCCCAAATGTAAAGGGAAGCTGGCGTATCGCCACCGGCCACCCTACGTGGAAGGGAAGAGGTTCTTGGTGATGGGAACCCCCTGCAAGCCTTCCCTTTTCTCAGGAGGACCTGGGAAGTCACGTGTGTGCGCGCACGGTAGCGCGCAGCTGGAACCTGGCCCAGCTAACTCCAGCCCGGACGGTGTCTCTTGCACTCGCTGCTCTGAGAAAGTCGCTGTGGCTTCCTCGTTTTGTTTCCTCTAGGCGGGTTTGGCCTTCGGACAGCTATCGCTGCAGCGGAAAAGCATTTCCTCCTCTGCCCGTGACATCTTTCAGTCACACAGCAGAAGCCGTTGGCTCGCCAAGAGCAATATTTTGCAACAGGCTGAGCACCCCCGAGGGTGCTCCTACTGGGAGTGACTTGTCACCACGCAGCCAGCACCTCCGTGGGGCAGCAGCCTGGGGGCAGAGCTGCTCTCCCAGGTACTGCTAATATCTTCTTTGAAAGACTGGAAGGAAATGAGAGCGAACAGCCCGGTGAGAAATAGTCATCCTGTGAGCAATCACTTCTGCCAGCAGCCAAGAGTAATGTATAAAGCAGCCTGGACGTGCCGGTCAGCCCGCCGCGCTCTGAGGATGCATCCGTGCAGATCCCCCTGTACGGAGAGGTCCACCAGACTAGACCTGGAGCCATGCACGTGGCCACCGTGAGGGCACAGATCAGAGGGTTGTGACCCTCCCTGGTCCCCACACACAGCCTCAGCGACAGCTGCTGCTCTCACAACTCCACGGTTTGGGTTTTGGAAGAAATTTGTCTGTACTTTGTTCTCTGCCCTGATCAAAACCAGCCGAAGATGATCTTGATGCTGGCCCTGCTGGTATTGGCGGAGTTGTTCCTGAAACCAGCCACAGTATCTGTATGTCTGGAGAAAGTGCGGAGGGACAACTGAGCGGGCAAGAGACCTATTTCCATGGAGAAAAGGCAATGTGGCTCAGACTTTCTCCAGAGAAGATGTGGCTCCTCTGCAGGTGGAGTACCTAAACCTCCTGTCAGCGGAGCAGAACTCAGTGCACCAGCCCTCACGGCATTGGTACTGGTGGAGGCATGGACACCAGCTGGTGTGTGTGGCCCCAGGGCCATGGGGTCCTCTCTGGGGCTAATCAGCCCTGCCTGGGCCCACATCCATGCAGCATCACCTCCCAGATGTGATGGCATCTTGCACTGGCTTCTTAAGGGCTCCTGTAGCAAGTCTCCTTTCATGAGGTTCTTGGAGACTGGTGGTTTCTATCCAGACTGATGTTGAGGTCCAAGGAGGTGAGGCAGGAATGTCCTGGCCTCAGTTTCCACCAGGGAAGTCCTTGCTGCCACCACTGCAGGTGTTCAAGTGACCCAATAAGGCAATAAGGGCTTGCTCTGAGCCTTGGAGGGCTCAGGCCACCCGCTGTTTCAGAAGGTCTGTACTTCCAGACCAACCCCTGCTCCGAGCCCTGGAAATCCTCACGCAAGGCAGGAATATGCGGTGAGAGGCTCTCAGGAGGTTTGCTCTTAGGCCTGGCCTTTATAAGCAGCTGTGTGTCAGCTGTTGCTTCTGATCTTTCCGTTGAGCTCCGCTAAAGTTTGCCTCACAGCAGTTTTAACCTGTGCTCCGTTGCCTCTTGGCAAGAGGCTCCTCCTTTGGCTTTTTTGTGGTGCTTCCTCGCTGTCGGTAGCTTTGGCTATGGTTGTCTTTCATGGCCTTTGACCCAGGAGGTGCGGAGCTCTCCTAAGACTGCAATGGCTGCAGGATTTCACTTCAACCCGTCTTGTTGCTATTCTGAAGTATCCGATGGAAGTGGTGCACATGGATGGGACAAAGCAGCGTGTACACGGCCCTTGGACTGACATTCAGGGCTTTTCTGGCCATAGGAGTTTTAAAGGCTTCTTCAGGTGCCCCCTGGGACCACAGAAGCAGATCCAAGTGGGGCATCTCGGCTTTCGGCACGGCGGTGCGCGTGTGCTCCTGCCAAACACCTGCATTTGCCGCGTCGGAGCCCAAGCCACGCGTTCCCGCCCGGGCGCCCGTGTCGGAGGCCTTCAGAGCAGCGCTGCTGACCACTGCGTGGCCGGCTGCTGCCGGGTCCGAGGGAGCGATCCCGCAACGGCCCTTCCCAGCGGAAATGCTTCTCGCGGGCGCGGAGGAAAGCAGGTGGAGGTTTTCTTTGTGCTCAGCGCGTTAGGAACGGGCTGCTAAGCGGGAAGGCCGCGGCTCGAGGCTGGCTGGCAAGGGGCGCTCGCGTGGGCGCTGCAAGGCAGGGAGCAGGGAGGCCTCCAAATTCGCTGCGGAGGGGACACTTCGG
>NW_020449642.1:990727-1015569 GCF_003343035.1 Apteryx rowi | reverse complement strand
GGCGGGCGGGCAGCGCCGGTCGCCGCGTCCCTCCGCCGGCCGCGCTCTCCCGAGGAGCCTGCGGCGCCCGAGCGGGCAACTCCCGGCCCTCGGCGCCCCCCGCTCGGCAGCGGCTTAGGGCGGCTTTGCCCTTCTCTTTTTCTGCCCCACGCGCTGCCTTCGTCGCCCGCCGTTCGGAAGGAGAAGCCGCCCGCGCCCAGCGCGGCTCGCGATGCCCAGGACGAGGCACGGGAGAAGTTTTCCCGGGCTGGCTTTATTTCGCAGGGAAGGAAAGCTGGGAAGCCTGTGCGCGGAGCACACCCTGCAGCAGGGCTGGCAAGCAGGATGGACGGACGGATGGACGGCACCCCGGGTCCGTGGCGCCTCGGCCTTTGCCACCACATCCAGAGTTTCGGGCCCAGTGCCTGCCCTTCACTTCCAGCCCGGCCTCGGCCGCTTCCCAAAGCCGCTTTGCAAGGAGCCCGGGCTCTGCAGGTCGGCCTTTCCTCCGTGCATCCCTCCGTGCGTCCTTTCCTGCGCGACACCCGCCGACAAAGCAGCGGAGCCACTGGACCGCGCCGGCCGGCCCGGCTCGGCTCCCCGGTGGCAGCGCTCCCGGCGTGCCCGGGGCCGGGGGGCCGTTTCCTTCCTGGAAGGCAGGAAGTGATTATGTCTTTGCCTGCCACAGGCTAAAAATAGCTGCCAGGTCCCTGCTTTGAATAAATGCCCCTTGGCCGGGCTCGATTTGAGGGAAGCAGGCCGGGAGGAGAGAGCCCGGCGTTGCCCTCGGCGCTGCCCGGTGCAAAAACACGCGGAGGAAGCGCGTGTGCGAATGGAGATATATGTGCCCATAAGGCCGCTCTTGTATGGCGAAAGGTGTGGTCTGCTTTTAAAAACAGCCCTCTCCCCCCGCGTCCCCCGCCGCCGGCTGCGGAGAGGGCCCTGTAAATTGATCCGCCGGGCTGCTCCGGCGGCTCCCTCCCGGCGAGGGGGAGCCGGCGGTTTGCTAGGAATAGAAGCAAATCACAGCCTGCGCCTGCCAAGCGCGCGCACGCCCGGCGGCTCCTCCGCGAGCAGCGAGCGAGCCCCGAGGAGCCCTTCGGAGCCGGCCCCGGGTGCCTCCGCGTCGGGAAGGGCGGCTGGGTTGCCGGAGCTCGGGAGCGCCCCGGCGTTGGCGTTGAAGGAGAAGCTCCTCGGGGCTGGCAGTCGCCTCGTCGGCCTTTGCCCGCCTCTCTTGCGCCCTTCCTTAGCCGCGCCACCGTTGCAATCCTGCGATCTGCCCTGTGCATCGCTGTGAGACGCAGCTCGCCGCGGGTCAGGCGGCGCTTGGGCTTGCGCCGCGCTGCCCCGAAACCTTGCAAAGCCGCACGCACGCGTGCTTGGCCGCGTTTCGTGCTTCCTGGGGGGCACGTGAGGGCAGCGCGTGTTCCCCGCCTCGCAGGCGGAGGCGCGGGAAAAAGCCGGCGTGAAAATCGGGGCGCCGAGGAGCTCTGTGATCGAAGGTCCTTAGCAGCGAAGGCAAGGAAAACGCACCATTCCTCACCTGTTCTCGCTCTCTTTTTTCCATAAAACCAACCGTTTCCTTTCGGCCTAGCTTGGAACGAAAGAAGTCCCGCTCCCATGGCGCGCGTGGGTGTTTGATGTGGATAGTCCTTCTAGGGGAGAAAGGCACGGAAATTCCCGGCTTGCTGTATTTTAGCCAAAAATGCCCTTTTCCCAGGTGCTGGGAAGGACCAAGCGCGTGACCCTCCCTCCCGGGGCTGGTGGGGGCGTCCAGCCGCCCGTTTCGGGTTCATCCTGGCTTTGGCACAGGAGATTGGTGGCTTTCCAGAGCATCCGAGCAAACGGGGCCGCGAGTTTGCGCTGCGTTAATTTAGGAAGCGGAGAACTACCATGTTGTTTCCAAAGAGTTATAATTTTGGGTTTACGCAGGCACGGCTGCGTCCCGGGGAAAGGATGTGTCGCGTTGGCAGAGCGGGAGAGCGGAGGCCTCTCCGGCTCGGGAGGAAGGAGGCGAGAAAAGCAGATCGCTCCGGAGCCTTCCAGTATCTATATTTGTGCGCGCTGCCGCAAAGCTGAAGCGTTGCGGCTCCCCGGGGAACGCGTTGGTAAAAGCCTCATAGAAAAGGTCACCTGGAGAGTCACAAGTTTGGCGCCTCAAGGTTCCTGTTTTCGCGCTGCGCAAAGCTGGGCTAGATGCACGGGGAGGCCCGTTTGACCTGCTAGCCGCGACCTGGCTTTATTTATTTATTTCTCCCAAAAAAGCAATGCTGCGTGCCGCGGTTTGGACCAGCCAGTGCCAACCAGCCTCTCGCTTTGGCACGTTTGCATTTTATAGCAGTCAAACCTCCGCTTGTCCTCGGTTCAGGCGGGTCGGTCGGGATGGAGAGGGAGCGGGGAGAACTTTTTTTTAACTGTTAAGAAAGAAAAAAAAAAAAAAAAAAAAGAGGAAGAAGGGGGAAAAAAAAAAAAAAAGAAAGGAGGCGGTGGGGGACGGACAGATTTATGGGTCCCGATTCCTCCCGCCGACAATGCGGCCGCCGGGCGAGCGCCCGCTTCCTCCTCGCTGCGGCGCTGCGAGGCAGATGCATCCTGCAGCTGCGGCCCCGGCGGCCGCCCCGGCTATATTTAGGCCATTGTTCGCTCCGTCTTTGAATCCCGGCCAAGCTCCCGGGCTCCGCTGGGACGCGGGTYGGCGGCGCGGGAGGCAGCGCGGTGCGGGAGCGGGCGGCGCTGGCAAGGAGCGGGTCYGAAACGCCCGAGGCTTTGGCTGGCCCCGCTGGCCCGGATCCGCGACGGTGCTTTCCTGCCCTTTCTTATTCCTTCCCCGGCCCCTCGGCTAAAGGATCTGGCTTCCCTGATCAGGGGCCGTGCGCGGGGTCTCCCCCAGCCCGCTCTTCTCATGCAAATGCCGCTCTGCGGGGGGGTTCCCCCCCCCCCCGTCGCCTTCCTGACTTAACGAGGCAAATATTCGGCGCTGCAGCAACGCATCCTTCCGACGCGGCTTTGGATCTTAATGCACCAAGCTGAGATAGGCGGAGAATGCCGCAACGGAGCTTTTTGGGCACATTTCCAGGCCCGGAAGGGCAGGGGCTGAGGCCGGCTCTCCTCACTGCACGAGTGGCCGTCGCCCGCTGGAGCCCCCGTGGCCGTCAGCGAGGGGCTTTGGTGGGATTTGCCCCCGCGGCCCGGCAATGCTCCGCGGAGGCCAGTTTGCCTCGGCAGAAGATGCTCGCGGCGTGCAGGCAGCATGTCCCACCCAAGGCAAAAAGCAGCTTAGGTCGGGTTTCCCCCGTGCGTCCGTGTTGCGGTTGGAAAGCCCGCTTCCAAATCTCTCCGGTCGCTTAACTTCGTGTCTCACGCTGTTATTTGCCGGTGTGGTTTGTTGCTCAGAAATACCCTTTCGGGGGTTTGCGGCGACGTCCCGTGGCTCGAGCCGCGGCGGCGGGAGAAGGGCGCGAGCGCCGGCGCGGCGACGTCCGCCCCTGCCCGCATACAAATGCGGGGCGGCTATTGAGCGTCCCGCGCTGCTGCCGAGTTGCCCGAGCGGTAATTGCCATCGGCCGGTCCGAAAGGATTCGGCGCTGCTGAGCGAACCGAAAAGACGGGGGGAACCGTTCTGGCTAAGTGCTTCCCTCCCACTCGGGTCCGGGGCTCTCAAAACCCCGAAGYGGCTGCTGCGAAACGCTTGCAACTTCTCTCATGGCGTCTGTTTTTTTGTTGTTGTTTTTCTTGCTTTTTTTGCCCCAATGGCATTTATGTGCAAAAAATGGGGGGAGCAGAAAAAATCCGTGCTGGGCCTCGGTGGTCTCTATGCAGCCCGTTTTTCGGAGGCTTTGCCGCGGGCGCGTTTGCAGCTCTCTGCAAAGCCTCCCGGCGCCAGGACCGCCGCGCTCTGCTATTCCCGTCCCGGCAGCCGGGTGCGGGCGCGGGGAGGAGGGCGCCTGYGTCCGCCTGCTCTCCGGAGCCTTTCGGAGGCTCCCGGCCAAGGCAGTAAATTATCTGCCAGTGGAAAAGGCAATGCCAAGCCGCCGCTTTTGGCGCGTTTGCCCGGCGCTGCCGTCGGAGACTGTCACAAGCGCCGGCTCGCGTTTCCCAGTGCAAACTCGCAAATGGATCTGCGATAGCGTCGCCGACCCGGCCCTTATAATAAGGTGCTGATCCAGTGGTAACGGCTTTACAGCCACAGCCTGTTTTCTGCTGTTTTTCCTCTTTGTGGCAGTTTGTTGTAGGCTGTAAACAGTAAGAAAATAATGGATTTTTATTTAAAGGAAATAYGTGAGTGACTTCCAAAGACAGGTAAAATCCAGCAAGCCAGTCTCAGAGCCGGCTTGCAAGGCGAGAGAAGAGACCCCAAGCATCTGGGTTAATGGCTGTTCATTAATGCATGATTTCCAGCACACATTGTGTCCGCACTGTTGAGCTCCAGTTCAGTGTGAGCTGGAGAACTGGTTGCAAAAGCGAAAAAAACACCTTTCCCTGGTTCGGCAACAAAGCAAATGAATTTTGTCACACGAGTGTCAATTCACAAGAGAAAAATGCTGTTGAAGGCCTTTGCAAATCATTTCTAAATTATAAACAACCCTCCTCTTTCATGCAACATCTGGCGTTCAGCGCGCTTTGAGGAAAAGGACACTTGAAGTTTTTGTGGCCCAGAACTTGCCTTGTTTTAAAAAGTTATTTTTCCCAGTCGTAAGAAGCTGAGCTTCTCTTGACGTCTGCGTGTCCAGGACAGAGAAAAGTCGCCCCACAATACGTTGGAGCTGCTCGGTGGGGACGCCGCCGTGTTGTCCCAGCGTGGTCAAGCGGTGCGAGATGCTCTCGCTGCCGCCGGCTTGGAGGAGCCGCAAGCGCCCCACCGTCTTTGCGTCCCCCGATAATAAACGGCGAGCTGGGAACGAGCAGGGGGGCTGAGGAGCGAATTACATGGGGGCTGAAATACTCGGTGGTATTTGCTTGCTCTTGAAGCGTTTCTGCTCTGGGAAGGGCCCTTGCTGGTGCAGAGGGGGAGGCTGTAGCCCAAAGCCACCATCCTACTGGGCTGGCCAGGGATGGGGTGGTCCCCCAGGATAGGTGTCAAGGGCTGGGGGGAAAAAAGGGTTTGCATGTCAGGGAAGGAGACCGGAGCATCTGGAAAGGGCCGTGTCCTCGTGGCGATGGAAACGGGCCTCTCCGGCCGTCGCGGCGCTCCCGGAGACGTGGCCACCTCGTTTGCTGTCGCCAGCCCTGTTTATCGACGCCCGGACCCGGACACCTGGGAAGGCGTCTGGCCTTGGATTGTCTCCCTTCCCCAGGGGAAAGGAGAGACCGGGAGCGGTAGCCCGGGAAGCCCAGGTGCTGGTGGGGCTCCCGCTCCGGAGCAGCCTGCTGAGAACATCCTCCTCTCCGCCTTGTTCTTCCATGTGCCTCTGGCGCCGCCCCGCGAAGCCGCCCGTGGGTATGGGTACAACCGCCAGCACGGCCCAGCAGACGGTCTCGGCGGCCGCCTTCGAGGCCGTGCGCGGCACCGGCGCCATGGAGGACCAGCGCTCCCTGAGCATCCACTCCTTCCAGGCCGTCGGGCTCCACAACAGCAAGGCCAAGTCCATCATCACCAACAAAGTGGCGCCCGTGGTCATCACGTAAGTGCGCGCCCTCCTCCTCCTCCTCCTCCTCCTCCTCCTCTAGCGTCCCGCCCGGCGCTCGCTGCCCGAAGGACCCTCTCTGAAGGGTGCCCGTTGCAGGTACAACTGCAGGGAGGAGTTTCAGATCCACGATGACCTGCTGAAGGCCAACTACGCCGTGGGGCGGATCTCGGACACCACGCTGGAGCACTACCTCGTGCAGGTGGGTGCCACCGGCCGCACTGCTGGAGCTGGAGAAGAGGCCGGGAGGGGCCTTAAAGCAAGCCAAAGGCTTAAAAGCAATATAGCATGTGTGTTTTTATGAGCCGGGGAGAGCGGTCACTGAACTCGGCGTGGAAGCTGTAAGGGTCGGTTTGGGGAGGTCTCTGGGATGACCTTGCTGGGACGTGCTGCGATACCCCGAGCCGGTCTTTGGGCAGAAACAGAAACGCTCCGCGGGTCCCGCTTGCATCCTGCTCCAGTTTTTTTTCCTCCTCCCTCTCTCTCCACCCCTTACTTTGCAGGGGAAATATTTTATGGTCAAAGACGTATACAGTAAACTAGACGTCTTGAACACTACCGGCAGCTGCGGCGCTCCGAATTTCCGGCAAGCCAAAGGCGGGTACGCGGTGTTTGGCATGGGGCAGCCCAGCCTCAACGGCTTCAAGCAGGTGCTGCAGAAGCTCCAGAAGGAGGGCCACAAGGTTGGTGCGAGCGCGGGGATCCCCTCGTCGGGGCGAGYGCGGCCGCGGCGGGGTCTCCGGGCTTACCGTTCCCCGGGGTGGCCGGAAAAGGTCTGGTGCGGAGGGGGACCGGACTGTCCCAGCCCCAAGTGGCTCATTGCAGAGTTTCCGGGTCTGGATTTCTCCAGCGGCGCTGGGGCACGGGGAGAGGTGGGGTGGCGAATAGCATGTTAGCGCTCCCGCTGCAAAATCCCCGGCGGTTCTGCAAACGAGTGCACCTCCGCTGCTCTTCGTTAGCGAGGAGCGGTTTGCTCGCTCTGCGCACGGGCCGCGTCTCTGTTAGCCGTAAGGAAATCACGGGAAAAGCAAGCAAAGCAGGAGCTCCTTGCGCTTGGGTCTTCAGGAGGGGCCGCGCGCGGTCGCCTTGACCGGCCTCCCTGTGTTATCCTGTCTCGAGGTGCCCCGAGAGATGAGCAGCTCTGGGCAGAGCGGCCAAACGCTCCGTCTCCGGAGCTGACTCCCGGAGCTCTTGGCCAATTTGTTGCAAGGACAGAAAGGGTTTTGGAAACCCGTTGGAAACCGTAGCCGCGGGGAAGGCTGATGGCCGGCGCGTGGCCGGGTCGTTGCAGGAGTGCGTCTTCTTCTGCGTTCGCGAGGAGCCCGTGGTCTTCCTGCGCGTGGAGAGCGACTTCGTGCCCTACACGCCGCGCGGCAAGGAGAACTTGCACGAAAATCTGCACAGCCTGCAGAGGGGGGTCAAGGTGGAAAACCTGGAGCTCGCCATTCGGAAAGAGGTGATCGGGGAGGCCGTTTGCAAGGCTGAAGGGCAGCGAGGGGGTCGTCCCCATCCGTTTGGGCGCTGGGGTTGGGCCGAGAGCCGAAAGCGCGTGTGTGGCAGAGCGTGGGGACAGTGGAGGCTGGTTAATTCCCGCGAGGCACGTTTTGGGGCTGGCTTGGAYCGTTGCCTCGCTTATGGATGTGGCTTTGGGAAAAGGGGCGTGCGGGCATCTCGCTGCAAACCCGCCGGGTGCCGAGGGCGGGCTCGCCTGGGAGCCGTGCGGGCGCGCGGTCCCTCCTGCCGGCTCCGCTCCGGGCAGCGGTCGCCGGCGGTGGCGAGGCTGCGGGTTTTGACGGCYGGGCTCGTCTCTCGAAGCTCCACGACTTTGCGCAGCTGAGCGAGAGCACGTACTACGTCTACAACGACATCGAGCACTTCAAGGACGAGCCGCACGCCGTGAGGATCCAGTGCGAGGAGGACATCCACGTGACGGARGAGGTCTACAGGAGGCCCATCTTCCTGCAGCCGTCCTACAGGTACTCCCAGGAGATGGACCGCCACGACGTGACGTGGAGGGGAGCCTCTCCAGAKGTCCTTTTGGGTCATTCCCCGTAACGAGTGGCTCTTCCCTGTGCCTGGCAGGTACCATCGGCTGCCCTTGCCCGTGGATGGGGCTCCTCTCGAGGCCCAGTTTGATGCTTTCATCCATTTCCTCAGGGTAAGGTCCGCGATGGAGCCCCACCAGCGCCGGGAGGGTTTGCAGCTCCCGAGCACCATGTGMCGCTGTAAAGGAGTGTTTCAGGGACAGCTGAACCCAAAACACCCAGTCAGTGATTATTTTGGGTTAGGATTTCCTTTTTTTGGTTCTTTTCAGGCCTGTAGAAGGATCTCGCTCCTAGTTGAGTTGCACTAATGTTTTCTTGGTGCTCCTGTCCTTCCCCAAGGAAGCGGTTTTAGCCTCACCCGAAGTGCCAAGTGGCTGCTCCTGGGGGTTTTTGGCTGTGCTCACGTATTTTTACTCCAATGCAGCGTAGCAGGAGGTCTCGGCGACCTGTTTTTTATCTCGTCTCCTTGCTACTGAGGTGTGCCGAGGGTATCCMCTGTGCCGAGACCTTTCTCCATGCTGCTTTGTGGGCCTTCATGTGGTCCCTGCCTTCTACGGCGCATGGGTGCCRCCTGTTTGCGGGCACTCAGACCTCACCGTTCTTGCACGCACGGGCCTCTGAGTGCCCCTTGCTCTGCTAAGGCCGGAGGAAAACCAAAAGTCTGATTTCTGCTTCCTTCCCCGGTCTCCATGCGTGCCCGCCTCCCCCACGACCGCTTCCCTGTGGCCATAAGCTTCCCCAGGGAGCCCGTTGCGTGGTGTTCGGAGAGGTTGTCCCTGGCCGCCGGGACCCCGGGTAGCGTGCCGGGCTCGGCCCGACGTGCGGCGAGCGCTCCTGCCTCTGGCCGCGGCCCCGGCTTGTTTTYCCCCCCGTTGCCGCACAGCCCGGTCGGGGTTTTATTTGTCTTTCCCTCTGCGTCCYGGCGAGGAGGATCTCTGCTTCGGCAGGGGTGGCCTGCGCGACTGCTTCCATGGCTGGAAATGCTCTCTCGGTAACTTCCCACGTAGGCTGATCTTGCTCCAAGTGGATTTTTTCCTTTATTATTCAAGTCCTTCATAAATAAATAACAATAACCCAACGTGCAGGCGTGGTATCGCTGGGTTCTCGCCTTTCTGAATCAAAACAAAACTCCTTCCCTGGCAAAATGGCCTCTGGGAAGCATCAGCTGGAAGTTAGCAGGGGTTAGAGGAGTCGGTCTCCTCCGTCTCGCGTGTCCCGCTTCTGGCTTCACGCCCCTCGTCGGCGGGCGACGGTGCCCGCGGCCRCGTGTCCCCTGCAGCCTGTGCCTTGCCGCAGAAGTGCGGTGACGCCGCCTCGCCGCCGGCCTCTGCGCTAGCCCGTCGGGGTCTTGTGGGCGATGCTCCCGCGAAGGGCGCCACGCCGCAGCACCCTCGTGTCTCCTCTCCCTAGGAGAGCCCCAACCTGCTGCCTCTCCGYGAGCCCGGCAGGCCCCCGCCGGCTCTGCTCTTCAGCTGCCAGACCGGCGTCGGCAGGACCAACCTGGCCATGGCCCTGGGCACCCTCGTCCTCCTCCACCACAAGGGAGCAACGCAGAAACCGGAGTAAGCGGGACGGCCCCCCTGGGGCGAGAGGGGCCCCGCAGTGTCCCCTCCAGCCTGGCCCTGGTCGAGCTGAGCGGTCCTCTTGCCTTAAATGCTACGAAGTGAGGAGAAAAGTCCTGCTTGCTCGCAAGCATCAGGAATAGCTCGGGCTACCCCGGCCCTTGCCCTGAGGCAGGTGAAGAGCTGCCTGGATGAAGGGAGCCGTGCCGGTGGGCTATGGCACGGGTAGGAGATGTGCCACCAGGTGACCGGGCGAGCGGTGCACGCTTCGAGGAAGGGCAGTCTCCTCTTAAACTCTGGGATGACCCCAATGTGAAAGGGAGGTGGAGGAAGGAAGAGATGATGACTCAAGTCCTGTTGCTCGCAGTTTGACCTTCTTTTTCTTCTCCCCCAMCTCCAGCCTCCCCCATCCAGCTAAAACGTCTCCGAGGGAGAGGTTTCGGGTTATTCAAGCCTTCATTGAGATGGTACCTAAAGGCCAGCAGATAGTTGAGGAGGTAAGTGGGGGTGCGTAAAACCCGTGGCGAGCGCAGGAGTGTCCTTTTGGGTAGCGAAACTGCTCTCGGCCCCTGATGCGGCTGAATCGCCCCACGTGGCCGGGCTGCTGGAGGAGAGGGCTATGGGGTGGGAGACGGGGAGAGGCGAGGGGCAGGGGGGAGAGCGGGAAATCTGCTCCCCTGCCTGCCGGGGCTCCAGTCACCAAACTTCCTCGTGGTCCTTGCAAGGTGGACAGCGCCATCGCCCTCTGCTCGGAGATGCACGACATGAAGGAAGCTATCTACGAATGCAAGAAGAAGCTGGAAGGGATCGGGGAGGATTACCAGATCCAGGTACGGCGGGGAGGCGCGCTCGGGGGCTCGCGTCTCGCGAGAGTCGTGCTCGGAGCGGGGCCRCGTCTGTGGGGAGGAACAGCAGCCAGCCGGGGCGGGGGAACGTTAGCGTCTCCCCTCCCGAAACCGCGGCAGCCGTCCGACGACGAGAGGTGCCGGGCGGGTGGCAAAGGTGCTCTTGCTTTAGCMAAGAAGCCGGGAGGAGCGCGTCGCRAAGCGCAGCTCTCCTTCGAAAAGCGCCGAGGAAAGAGCACATCTTTATGCGGCGCTCCGGCTCCCCGGGAGCGTTCAGGCTCCGTGCTGCTGCCTTTGGTGACCCAAATAAAATGTTTAGTGTGGGGTGGGTTTTTGTTTTGTTTTGTTTCTGCTTTTTGTTTCTTTTCTCTCTGCCCGGCTCTCTGAGCCAAGACTGCGCGGTGAGAAATGCAGAGCCTCTCCGCCGTGCGCGTTGTCGCGTAGTCGGCCCCGCTGCCGGGATGGATGCGTGCCGTCGCCCGGACGCGGCCCGGCCCGCGACGTGTCGGGAAAGCAGCACAAACCGCCCGGAGTTTCAGAGCCCTGTTTGCAGGACGGTAATTTATAGAAATGTTTTTGCGAGCGAATAATAAGAATGTAAATTATGGAAATACAAAACTTCCTGTGATCTGGAAACTTCCCAAGGCTGTGAAAAGCTGGGAGGCCACAGTGCTTCTCTTTTTTTCCAATCGCTTAAAAAAACATAGACCATCAAATTGAACAGGCTGGGATTTGGGGGAAAACCTGGCCTTTTCTGGCTTGGTCACCGCTTTTGGTAAGCGACCTTGGGGGCAAGTATCCTGTGCCCTCGTTTCACCATCCGTAAAATYGGCAGATTGATGCTGGCCTTGCCGGTGAAACTTTGGGAGCCAGCGTCGGTTGCTGCGTGGAGATTTTATTGCTGTTGAGATGAATGTAACTCAGGGTCAGGATAACTCAGGGTCAACCTCTCCTAGCTGCGTGTGTGTTTTTTTTCCTTTTTTTTTTCTTTTTCTTCCTCTCTCGTTTCGAAAAGCAAGTACGACCGCAGCTGTGCATGGCGAGGTTGCAGTGCACCAAACCAGGCATAAATTGCCACTGCCAGCTCGCGAGCGCTGGAACGAGGCCGGCTAACRTGCAGCAGCGGCTTGGCCGGGTCCTAGTGCAGCTTCTTCCATCGATTCCTTTTTTCTTTTTTTCTTTTTTTCCTTCTTTTTTCCCCCCCCCCCCGGCCAACTTTGTCCTGGCTAGCCGAGGAGATGCAGATCCCAGATGCACTTGACTCATCTTTTCACTTCACTTCCAGCCTTTTTGGAGATTAATTTTTCCATTTAAGTGATTAACGCGCGGCTAGAGCGGAGCGTGAGTGCCAGGGCGTTTTGGAAAGGGCAGCCGGAAAACACGCTGCGCCGCCAAAGCAAACGTGCTCCCCTGTTATCGGGCGGGAAAGCCCCGTTAAAACGATTAAGTAGGCAAGAAGCGTTTGCTGGCACTTCTTTGGCGTTTTATGGGGAACGTCAAATTTCTCCCTCGATCCCTTTTCCGGGGGAATTTGGGCATGCTGTATGGCACCTTTGCCTGCCTTTGCTTCTCCCGAGCTGCCCTACCCGAGTCCCTTCCCCGGCTCCCTGCCTGCCCGGCGCGGCTCGTCTGCCGGGCTGCGGATGGCTGGTATATGTCGTCTCTGACGCTGGAAAATAAATGGCCAGGGATTGCCGTAAATTAGCCGAGAGGAGTGTTTATTTGAAGTGTGACTGGAGCAATAGCGCTTTTTAAACAGTGGCGAGGGGCCAGGAAAATGTGCTCGTTGGACACGGGTGGCGTGTGAGGGGTGGAGGGGAAGCGAGGAGAACGAGGAGCGGAAGGAGGGGCCGATTCTCCACGTCGGAAACCAGCATGGACCCAGTAGGGCTGGTGGGTCTTCAGGTCAGACTGGTGGCTTAGCCACACTGAAGCCCTCCCGAGTGAGCTCTCATAGCCCTAGGTGCTTCCTGGGAAAGGAGAGGCCTTTCTGGGCGTGCAAGAACTATCTCACGTTGCAACGGGTCTTTCTGCCCTGGGCTGGATGGCAAAAGTGGAGACTGAAGTCCTCCAGCAATGGCAAATCGGTGCGACGTGGTGGCCGGGTTGGGTCTCGGCGTGCGATGATGCTAAAGCATAAGCAGACCCTGCAGGACCCGTTCTCCATCGTGTTCGGCTGTGCCCCGCTCCTGAGCTGTTGCCTGGGTCTGGGTTAAGTAAATCTTGACGGATTGTTGCCCCCTTTCCTTGAAAGTCTGTTCATGGGGTCTGTGGTGGCACTTGCACCCAAGGAAAATCTCTAGCACTGAGTTCAGTGAAGGAAACCAAGYGCCTGGTGGAGGGGGGGGAAGAACCGSTCTGCTGGTGGTGCCGGCAGCGGCGAAGCCCTGGACCGCTTCCATCSTTACAGGCTTTGTTTTGAGTTTCCYGAGTAAGCTTGTTTCTCTGCCTCTTGATAAATGACAGCGGGCCGGATTTGTCCTGCGGATAACAAGTAAATATTCATGAGTCAATTGCACAATGTCAGCAACTTCCAAAGGACGCTTGCCGAGTCTTCCTCCTCCCGCCGTGGCGCGGCAAAGGCTCTTCCTAAGTGCACAGTGCTTCCTTAGAAGATTTTTTCCATAACGTCTTGGAAGAGGATTTTCATTTGCAGGGGAGGATGGTCAAATCGGCATGGCCRACTGAGCGGTCTTCGCAGGGGCCCATGTAACACTCCCTTGGGCAAACCGTGGTCTCCAGAGACTTTGAAGGAGCATCGTACTGTCCCATTGCTTAGGGTTTCCCTGGATTGGATGCTCCCRTGACTCAACCTTTGCTGCTTCCAGTGTTGCAGGACATTTTTACGGGTCTTTTTTGGACAGGGAAGGTATTTTTAAGCTCTGAATCCCTGTATTTTGGATCGTTGTTTCATTCAGAAGTGCTCGAGTAGTGCCTGACCTGACAGCCCCCGGCTTATGTTGCCTGAGCAGATGACCTGGGGGATCTCGGGTGGTCTCTGCCCTCAGTTTGAAGCTGCCATCGCTGCAGCAGAGATAGTGGGTGTACGCGTGTGCTCCCTCGCCTCTTCCCATCTCACCTGGCGTGCCAGAGCAAGCGCAACTTCAACCTCTCGATGTGGTTGTCCTCTTCTGGAAGAAAGCCCCACTGCAGGGAGACTGGCAACAGACTTGTCCTAATCTTTAGCTTCTGCTCCGTGGAGGGTAAACTGGAAAACAAGAAGTGCTGAGAAACAAATTGGATATCCAGTGGCAAAGCCCTGAAGCCACTGCTGCCTTCGTATTACGCAGTCTCCCCAACAGTGATGTTTTAAGTGATATTTGCWCCAAGCGCGCTGCCTTCCTTAAACACGCGTACTTGCTGCTGGCTGTAGGAAAGAGCTGCTGCTCTGCTCTGTGCCTGCTGGTATAGAAGATGTTTTCAGCTAAGATGCTGTAAAGGGTTCGCCCGTGGTTTAAACCCTCTCCCGCCAAGTTGCAAGACGAATTTCATTCACAGAAGAATAAACTACTTCTTTGYATTTAACTTAATTGTGACGCTCACCCCTGAAAGTGCGTTCGCTTGCAGCGAGTGGTCCTGTTTGCCTGGCCAGGTGGCTCTTCTGCCTGCCGGTGTCGAAGGAGCATCGGCGTTTCTCGCACACCTCCCCTGAGAAGAAACGAGGCTGTTGCAGTTGGCCCGTCTCTGGTGGGAGCAGTAACGAGGGAGCTTACCTGCTCCTAGCTTCTCTCTCTTCTAAGCAAGCTGCAAACAAGCATAGAGCGTTTTTCTACCCGTAACAGCAGACAGCTGTTTGAGAGCCACGTTTCTGACGCTCAAAGGCTGCTTTGGGTTTTAGTATTAGGCGGTCCTGTTTAAGGTGATGTTGGATGTCCCGAGTGCCACCTGCGTTGTTTGCTTTCAGGGGAACAGCACCAAAGAGTATTTCCTCCAGAGGACTTTGCAGAGCCTTGAACGCTACTTCTACTTGATCGCTTTCAACTACTACCTTCACGAGCAGGTGAAAAGCCCCTTCCCCTTTTCATTTTACTTACGTTGCCCTCTGTTGCAGCAGCGGGAGGGCGAGGGAGGGAAGGAGCACCTCAGCTTCTGCGCTGTGATGGGCAGAAGAGGTGGATGGTGTGGGGGTGGCGGTGGTGGCGGGGAGGCACGTGAGGGGCTGGGCTGTGGGCACCCCTCCTGACGGCGGCGTCCCCGCTCTGCCCCCGCCGGCAGTACCCCCTGGGCTTTGCCCTCAGCTTCAGCAAGTGGATGTGCCGGCACCCCGAGCTCTACCGGCTGCAGGCCAACATGAACGTCTCAGAGCTCACCGTGACGGCGGAGCTCATAACCAAGGGGACGCGAGTGCTGGTGAGTACGCGTGCTGCTCCTCTGGTGGGCCAGGGCTTGCTCCTGCTGATGGTCTGCCGGCAACACCTTGACACCCGCTTGGGGACTCCCTGGATGCTCTCCCTTGAAGCCCTTGCCTGCAGCACCCTCAGCATCGAGGTTGGGTTGGGTGGTAGGAGCAAGAYGTTTCTCCGTTGCTGGGCGGATGCTTCCCTAGAGTGCACTGAGTGCCCTGGTCTCCTGCCTCTACCCTTAGAGAGCTGGGCGGRTGGGCAGAGATCCCCCATGCACGCAGATGGGTGTCCGTCCCCCACAGCTGAGGTGCCAGTGCCCATGAAGTGAACCGCAGGTGCTTGTGTAGGTGGACCTTCACATTCCTTGATGCTCCTTAAAACATTGTCGCCACTTCTGGGTGGCTGGTGCCGGATGAGGGGGGACAGAGCTGCTTTTGGGTTGCTGCTGCTTTTGCATGGTCTCACCACAAGCAAGTGTCTCCTGGGGTTGAAGCTCAGCTCTGGGGCTTTGAGCTTGCTGGCGTTGAAAGGGTGGAGAGGCACTTCTTGGACAGGGGCAGCAGGTGAGGGTCCAAGAGTCCYTTTGGAAAGCTCTGTTTCGGAGAGGGCAGCTGAAACGTAGGGGAGAGGCCGTGGGGCGCCCTTGGCACTGGGCTCGTTCTGCTGCAGGTGGCGGACGAGCGCTTCTCCCCGGACGTGCTGAGCACCGTCAAGGAGATGAGCGTGGCCAACTTCCGGCGGGTGCCCAAGATGTCCGTTTACGGGACGGCGCAGCCCAGCTCCAAGGTGAGGGGCCGCTTGCCGGGCCGCGTGTGGGATTTGCATGCTCACGCCAGGAGGAGGTGCTGGGACTTCATTTTTGCTGCTGCTTCCTCTAGACTRTTGGGAGCGTCCTGCAATACTTGACCGATGCCAAGAGGAAGCATTCCCACATCTTGTGGATAAACCTCCGGGAAGAAGTAGTCCTGGAAGGGAACGAACAGATCTACACCCTCAGGGAACCTGGGAACCTTGAACAACTGATCACAGTGCCTGTATCCTCGCCTGAACAGCTAGAGGTGAGCCCTTGGCCCCCTTCGCTCCCTCTCTTCCCCCGTCGTCTCTGTTCCCGTGGCCAGATAGCAACTGCTGAAGGTGCCTTAACTGCATAACCTCCTGGGTTACGTTGCAGACCCATCCTAATTTGAGCCTGTAGGATAGGTACCTGTTAAATGGTGGGTTTGGGTACCGTATTGAAATGAGATGGTAATTTCTCCCCTTTAAAAGGAATCTCCTTTCCCAGGAATATCCTGGCTGGGCAGCTTTCAGCTTGCTGAAAAATAGAAGCAGGAATGCCAAAAGCAATTTTACCCTAATCCAAACCCAAGCACAGGACAAGCGTTGACTGTGGGTGAACGGAGGTTTACACCCATATATCTGGGACTGTTTGAAAGTTGCTGCCTGTATAAACACATCTGCCTGATGACTTGCCTGGCTGCGCGCTCGTGTTAAAAACCTTGTTCTCCTTGCCTGGGCCTCCCTTGTGTTCATCCTTCCCTTCTCACTCCGATAACTTAATCCCTTGGCCAATGTCAGCTAAATTTGACAGAGGGAAAGAGATCTCATATTAAGTTCCTGCAAGCTTTATGCAAATAAATAACTGGATGTGGGACAGAGGCATAGGTCATGTCCTCACTGAGGGAAAGGCTAATCTCCCCCTTCAAGGAGTCCTCATGAGAGATGTCCACAGGAAACCAGGCTTTGATAGTCCCTAACCCCATAGAGCTACTTGTTTTGGTTTCTTTTTGTTTTAGCGGCAAGGGGAAGCAGTCCTATCGCATGTTGTGTTTGGCTCATGCGCTTCATATCTGCTGGAAGCTTGGGACACCCCAGCTGATAGAAAACCAACCAACCAACCTGCTCTTTATGATGCTACATAAATAAATGATTCCTCATAACTTTATTGTAACTGTGTGATAGTTTACAGAGTGTCAGAGTAAAGCAGAGTTCCTGCCATGAAGAATTTATAGTGTGGCTTGAAAGGGGGTGTAAAAGGCACCCGGGCAAAGGAGAACAGATGTTCCCAGCTGGGCTTTGAAAGGAGATAGTAAGTGAAGGAGGTTTGTCTGCCAACAACATCACAACTGCGTGGAGGAACTCCAAAGTGTCGCTCCAGTTGCCTGGAGAGATCATCCTCCTGAGGTTCGCATCTCTCCAAGTAGGTTTCCAAAGCTGGAGAGCCAGTGGAGCTGTCTGAGGAACGGCACAAATGTGGTCCTGGGGGGAAGAAGTGGTGGCCGGTCCCTGGAGCCTGTTTTTGTGTTGGCTGCAGGGTGCTGGGGGAGGTAGTAAGAAATCGATTATGGAAGCGATCAGCAGGAAATATTGGCAGTGATTGGCAAGAAAAAAAGTCGGGTCCTACCTCCAAGATTGCATAGAAGGAAGGAGAGGAGATAGGAGAGCTGGGCGGGTGATGGAGATGTGTGTGTTTGTGCTCAGCCTCTTGGTCACACTTTGCAAGGTGTCGTGCACCACTGGCAGACCCTGCTGTGAGAGGCATGTCAGGCTGCATCTCAAACTCATGACAGGTAAGCCAGACTGTGAACCATGACGGCGGGGGACAAGAGGAGGAGCGGAGGGTGCCTGAAGGTAGCCATCTCTAGCTGTTGCAGCTAAGATCCCTGCAGACCATCAGGCAGGACCCCAAGGCACCCGGGAAGAGCTGTGCATAAAGAGTATTTGTAGAGTGGCCTTACCATGTCCCCTCCCGTGCAAACTGCTGCTTTCCAGGAGCTCTGAGTTCACGTCGCCTTTGGGGAATGAAGGTGCCTTTGAGGCAGAAAGTGTGTGTGTGTGTGCTTACGTAGGCTAGATTTCTTAAATATGGGAAGTGGCTGAAACAGGAGTGAGTCTTACAGTGAGGGCTTCTGTCCTTTGCAGAAACTAGAGTCTACCCTGAAGAATGACCTGCTGAAATCCCAGAAGTGGCTGGAGGTTTACCTAGAGACAGAGAAGCAGATGAAGATGTTCAAGAGCTGCTTGACCATGCAGGAGATCTTTAATCAGCAGAAGAACACGTGCCAGGGACTGATGTACCGGCGGATCCCGATCCCTGACTTCTGCGCTCCCAAGGAGCAGGTAACGGAGGGACGGGAGAGCGGTGCTGCCGGTGCCAGCCCTTTGCTGCCCAGCGAGGGGGCTTTCTACACCTTCTCCTCTGCTGCAGGCTGAGTTGCGTCTTGCCTCACGCGTGCTAGGTGCCACCAAGCAGGGAGCAAGTCAGCTACCCGTTTCTGGCACAGGGAAACGGTGTCAGGGTCCATCTCCAGGGCAGTCAGGGATCGAGCATTTGCAGCCTTCAGCGCGGGCTGGGTCTGCTCCCAACAAGTGTCTGGGCTTAGTCCCGGACTGACAAAGAGCCGGTTGGAGCCTCCCAGGCGTGCCAGGCGTCCCCTGGGGAGGCACCTTCTCCCGGGAAACTTTGCTCCTACCGCTTGTGTTTCTTGGATGCGTTTGGTCGGCCGGCGAGGGGTGGGAGACCGCTTGGCAGCCAYGTCTAGCAGAAACGTGCTGTTGCCGTCTGTGGGCCCTGGCCTGCAGCGAGGAGCAGGGGAGCTGGCCTTGAGGCTGCTCTCTGATTTGGCTGCTTCCACTGGGCACCCCGTTGCCACGGCAAAAGGCACGGCGTGAAACGRAGCAGCAGAGCCCCCCGAGAGCCCTCGCGCACCATTACCCTGCCATGCCCGAGGCTCGTGCGCTGATGGCCTTGCCGGGGAAGATGGGCAGCCTGTGCGCCCGCAGCGCCTTTGGGGCACCCACGTGCTCTGCAGCGCCTTCGCAATCTGCCCGGCAAGCGGTCCTGCGGCCGCTTCAAGCGTTGGGTACCGACCTCCTCGTTCAGAGCTGGATTTGCCCCTTGCAGGCAGGGGAGCTTTGGGGTGGGTGGTCCTGCATCAGGCCATGTTTCCTCAGCCAGCTGCCAGAGGACTGGTGCTCTGCCCCTCTTGCATCTTCACACGTGTGCTCCCACCCATGGGCACCTCTCGGCCTTGCCATGGCTCTTGGGTGCTCCAGAAACCAGGTTCCCCTCCGATAACCCTGGAGGCAGCCGCAACCCTGCTTTCCCCTCCGCAGGACTTCGACCGGCTGCTGGAGGCGATGAAGAGCACCCTGGCCGAGGACTCCCGGGCAGCCTTCGTGTTCAACTGCCACAGCGGCAGAGGGAGGACCACCACCGCCATGGTCATAGCTGTCCTCACGCTGTGGCATTTCAACGTAGGTACCGGCACGGGGCCAGAGCTCTGCTCTCTTGGGGTTAGGTTGGAGCATTTYGCCGCGGGGGAGGCTCTGCAAAGTCTGCAGCAGCGTGCCCTTAGTGAGAAGGGTGCGTGGGGGGGTTAAAGGGAGCCCGGGGAAGGGTGCCGTTGGCTGCGGGAGGTGCGCTTTTCCTATTCGTTGGCCTTTTGCTGTGCACAGCCAGCAAACGAGCTCCACAAGACGAGCAGGTATATCCTGGGTAATCCCTTTCCCTGTTCCTTCGAGCTTCCAGCTGAGGAGTTGCAAGAAGCTCTAAGTGCTGAGGAAAGGAAGGATGTGGCTCCCTTCTTACCGAGCGGGGCACGGAGGGGTAGAAGTTCAGAGTTGTCTCCCCTGCCTTTCTCTGCCTGGGCAAAGCGGAGGTGAAGGACGTCTGGGGTCCTGGYGGCTTGTGCCCAGCTCTGGAAACCTGCAGATTTGGCTCTTTCTGCTCAGGATTTGGGCCAAGACCCAGAGCACGCTGTGCCTTGCTTTCTCCATCTGCGCCCCGCGAAAAAGGGTGCTGCGACGCGCTGTGGCTGGAGCGCCGTCTCCCAAAGCCACGGGCCTGGGCATCCCTGGACGCTGCCCAAAGGGAGGGGACCCCTGTCCTTGGCCAGGAGGGGTGATCACGTAGCCTTTGGCAGCGCCGACCTGCCTGACCCTCTCCAACTGCTGCAGGGCATCCCCGAGGTGAGCGAGGATGAAATCGTGAGCGTGCCTGATGCCAAGTACACCAAAGGAGAGTTCGAGGTGAGTCCTGGGCCTGCCCCTGCCCTGGCCGAGGCTGCGGGAGCAACCGGGCTGTGCCCGCGGCGGGTCTGGCGCTCGGGCAGCGTTTGGGGCTCCGATATTCAGACCGTTTTATTTGCTGCTTCTGCCGCTTCCAAATATTTCTAAAGCAGCAGAAGATCTCTGAGGGGAAAGCAGGACCAACAGCCCATTAGTGCGCTTTATTTATTTTATTTTTATTGCACCATTAAGCTGGTGTTGGGAAGGGACCAGATGTCCTGGAGAGCAAAACCCAAGACATAGCTTGTGTGCTCCTCCTGACGGCGGCCCTCAGTAAAGAGGAGGACAGTCATCTCGTCCTGGTCCGCCCGTATCGGYGAGCCCTGGATTCAGCCCCCTGCACCGCTTCCGGCTCCTCCYCGTGCTGTCGAGCGATGTCCCTACTGGCTTACCCGTGTTTCCCGGTGGCGTGTGACCCTGGGTCCCGGGTGCTTTGCTTGGAGGGTGCTTGCGTTGCAGCTGGCTTTGCAGAGGGCCACCTTAATGAGGATCCTCGTGATGGTCACCAAGCCGTGGACAGCTGGGGAGGAACACTAGCAGCTTTTCTTTAATTTTTTTAAATTTTTTGGGGGTGCTGGCAGGTGCCCACTGTGGAAGTGTGTGGTCCTCCTTCCTGAAGGCCCGGGCACCCCTGCGGGAGAGCCGTGCGTGGTGGCTGTGCCCCGGGGAGGCAGCGCGCTGTCGCGGTGGGCGCAGGCCATCTCCTCTGCCGGCCTGGGAAGGAGGGAGGGAGGCAGGAGCAGGCATGGGGTAATCGCGCTCGGCGCGGGGCTGAAGCCTGTGCCGCTTCGCTTCTGCCCACCCTGCAGGTGGTGATGAAGGTGGTCCAGCTCCTGCCCGACGGCCACCGGATGAAGAAGGAGGTGGACATGGCCCTGGACACCGTGAGCGAGACCATGACGCCCATGCACTACCACCTCCGAGAAATCATCATCTGCACCTACCGGCAGGTGAGTGGGACCTGGGCTCCTTTTCCCTCCTTTTTTTTGCATCGGCCCGGGGACGTGCCGGCGCCCTGCTCCATCTCGCCTGCTGCGCCAGATGCCAGCGGGTCCAGCCGGGGC
This sequence comes from Apteryx rowi, assembly GCF_003343035.1. Lineage (NCBI taxonomy): Eukaryota > Metazoa > Chordata > Aves > Apterygiformes > Apterygidae > Apteryx > Apteryx rowi. The sequence continues at coordinate 995,040 of NW_020449642.1, read as the reverse complement.
CTGGACGGGTCCCCGCGGCAGCGCCGGTCGAGAGCTTCTTGCGCCGGAGCTTCGTGGCGCGTTCCTGGAGGCGCTGGGCTGGCGCGGCGGCGGCTGCCTGGTTCCTTCRCTGCACCAAGCGAGGAGCCGATGGGCTGCTGCAAATCGAGCAGAGCAGAACAGCTCTCGCCGCCCTCCGGGGTTCGCTGAAACTCCGTTTTGTGCCTGACCCATGGCTCGTTCAGGGGCAAAGAGCAGGAAGCAGGTAACGGAGGGAAAAAGCGGTGATGAGTTACTCGTTGCAGCTCTCTGACAGAGTAAATCCCTAAGAACGTGCAAATTATCCCGGCGCATTCGGGTGCTTGGCGGAAACGGGGCAARAAGGGGCGCCTTTGGGCGATGCTCGGCACGCGAGAGGGGTGCGCGGCCGGGCGGCCCGCCGCGGCGTGGGAGCCCGCCGGCTGCTTGAGGGTTGCGGGCGCCCGATCGGCAGAGCCGGCCCGGCGCCGCGTTGCCGGCAGAGGGCAGGGACGGCGCGCGTGGCTCCGCCGCCTCCCGCGGCCCCCCTGAATTTGGGCGGGCGGGCGGGCGCGGGGGGGGGGACGAGCAGGAAAGCTCCTGCCCGCGCCGCCGCTTTCGACGGGCGCTTTCGTGGCGTCGCGGCGGCCGGGGGCAGAAAGGATCCCCGTGTGAGAGCGGGTTTTTTTTAAGCGGCGCAGCGGTTTTGCCTGTTGCTTTTGGAATCCGTCGGCACGCGGGAGGCTTCTGGTTCTTTTTCCCCCGTGCTGAAGCATCGCTTTTAAAGGGCCGAACAGCTCGCTCGGCGACTGGGAAGGAAGGTCGCGCGTGCGGGCAGGGGACGCAAGGGCTCGGGGCTTGCAGGTGCTCCTGGCCTGCGTCCAGCGCGGGAGCCGGTTGCCCTGAGCTCGGACCAACCCTGCTCCCCGTGGCGGCTTTGAAGATGCGTGTTGGTAGGGGCCTTCCCGCCCCGTCAGGGCTCCTCTCTCCCCTGCACCACATCGGGAGCCTGCTCGATTCACCGTTCTGCGCCTTTTTTTTTTTTTTTTCTTCTTTGCGCTTTTGAACTGTATTTGTCTCGCCCAAGAACCGGGGGCCGTTGATGCAGAGGTTGGGAAGGGGATTTTAGCGGAGCAGCCTGTTTTATTCGCCAGAGAAAATGGGTTCCAGGCTGCAGAGAGAAGAGGGAAAAAAAAAAAAAACCCTGAAAAACCCTAAGTCAACATAAAACCTGGGAGATGTTTTGGTTTTGCCTTTTTCCGTGCACACGCGTGCCCTTTAAGCTACCTCCTGGAAGTGCAGCATGGCCTGGGAGCCCTCCCACGGCACTGGCACAAAGCTCCCCTTCTCCGCTCCGCGGGTCAGGGAGAGGCCAAGGGGAAATACGTGTCCGTGCCGCAAGCCCTCGGCCGGCTGCTGCTGGCGAAAATATCCCCGGCGGGACGAGCTGGTGCTGGGACGCGGGGGAAGAGAGGGAGCAGCAGATGAAAAGGATGCCGTTAAGCTCGGGCTTTACGCGTGCGGCAATTAACCCGCGGAAGCGGCCGCTCGCTCGATAACAGGAGCGCGAGCGGTGAGCTGCAGCCGGGGGGACGGCGGCAGCCCGCGGGGGCGACGGGGCCCRCTCCGAGGCACGGTGCGTAACGTCTTCCTGCAAGCCCCAGCCGTAAGGGGCGGATGCTTTGCCGTCGGGAAGCGGACGTCCCTTCGGTCCTTGTCCGTCCGTGCGCGTGCACGTACCTTTGGATGGAGGCGAGCTGGCGCATGGGGATTTTGCAACCGCCCGCTCCCGCCTGCCCTTCTGGTCGCCTGGGTCTCGCTGGCTTTCGAAGCAAAACTGCTGCAACTTTGGGTTCAAACTGGGGGATGTGCTCCCTGCCCGTGCCTTTTTTAATGACCAGGCTCCGGTAGCTCAGGGCTTGCGAGCGTGCAAGGTTTGGGTGCCCGTAGCCGCGGTAGGGAACGGTCAGCTGAACAACATCGCCCGGTTGGAAACGCTCGACACAACGTCCTTCCCTTCTGTGAGCATCTTTGCATTAAAATCAGAGCGCCGTTTGCTGATTATTTAGAGAAACAACCAAATGCTCTGCCTTTCTCTACCCTCCTAGACCCAGCCTGGCCTGGTGACTCAGGTCTGTCGCCGGCTGAGCTGGCCGCGAGGATGGGAAGGTGCTGTAACCACCCATAAAGCTTCTCCCAGGTTTCCAAACAGGGCATAAAAGCGCGCGCTGAAACGCCAGTGGCCTGGACTACCTGCTGGGTTTGAGTTAAGGCCACCCTCGGATAGAAAGGCTATTTCGGATGCGCCCACGCTGCTGGAGGGCCGAGGCTCCGCGCGCCCGTATCTCGCCTGTGCTCGTCCCAAACCGCYGCACGGGATGTTTTTAAGTCCCCCGCAAGCCGAGACAAGGCTCTTCTGGTCAATGTGGCTTCGCTCGGCCCTGTGTCCTGCCATGGAGAAAAGGGAAAGGGTGGGAAAATGTGGCACTCGGGGAATTTTCTGTCTCGAAAGGAAAAAAATGTGCTCACCTTTGATTTTAGGGGTGGTTTAGCTTTATTTTTTGAGGCAGCAGCGTCCAGCCAGGCTGAAACTGTAGCGGAGGCCGGAGTGATTTGCTCAAACGTAGATGACTTTCCAAAGTTGCTCCTCGAGGGAGCTGGGCACCAGCCCACGGTCGGGCTGACGTCTCTGCGCCGCGCGGGGACACGGCGACTTTGGTCTTCGCCTTTTGGTCTCCAGGTGGGAACRGCTCACGTGTTTCTTGGGTATTTTTAGCGCTGGCCTCACCGCTGAGCTTGATCCGGAGCGGCAGCAGCAAGTGCAATGCATTTGTGTTGGGCCTGTGATGTTCTTCCGGATGAAGGCTCAGAAAAAGCTGCAAGCTGAGATTATTTTTTTTGTTGTTGTTTAGAGTATAGAGCTGCTGCTTTGCCTAAGGGGTTTTGTCCTGCGTCTTCGCCCAGCAGCCCCGGAGACCCCTTTCTCCAGGGCACCGGGACATCTCTTATTGAAGCGCTGCTCTTGCAAACCCCTGTCCTGACCCCGTCTGCCCCGGACCGCTTCTCTCCTCCCCTTTGCTCGTGGGCCTGGGGGTTTCTGGGCAAGGGCTGATTTTTGCACGTGGCCGCGGGAAGGAAGTCGGTCCGTGCCGTTGCTCTGCGGCACGGGCAGGGCGGCCTGTCCCGCGTCTGTCCGGCGCGGGGAGGCCGTACCGCTCCCCGCCGCCTGCCGCGACCTCAGCCGTCGAAACACGGCTCGCGAGCGCTCCCCGGCCCTCGCGGCGCAAGGGGAGCTTTGTCGCCGGAGTCGGCGCGGGGGGCCGTAGGATTGGGCGGCATCCCTGGCTTTTTGGCAAAGCAAGAGAAAATCCCAACTCCGTGTGACGAGCTGTTGCGGCGCCGGCTAATTTGCAGCAATGGTCACCGTGTGCCTGCCCAGCAGGGTCACTGCGGCAGGGCGGCTTTGCTCCGGAAGGAGCCAGGGCGGCGGGGCGAAATGGCCTTGACTGGCTGCGGCGATGGGCAGCGGCGAGGACGTGAACCGCGCGCCCTGCCTCTTCTGCAGGCGCCCTGCTTTGGGGTCTCTTTCCAGCGTGACCAGCTTCTTCATAAATCGTGGGAATTCTTGCTCCGCCTCCCCTCTAAGTGCCTTGCTCTCGTCTCAGGCCTTGAAAATTCATCTCTCATATTTTTCTGACGTCGCTAATGAGAGCTGGGGGAGCAGGTTTTGTCCCCGAAGTGTCCCCACGGCCTTCGGTGCAACCTCTCCGGTTTTACCGCAAAGGGACAAGGAGGCTGGTCTGCAACCTTGGCGGCCGTGTAGGTGCCCTGGGGTGGTTTGGCTTCAAAACGCCACAGCAACGGCTGTAAATCTCCATTTGTTTTTCACTTATTTTAGACTGGAAGACTGAACAGGGGGAAGGGGGTAAAGGATAAGGGAGACGCGCTGGTGGCCATCCCATCTGGCTCCGCTTGGCGGTCTCTTTGAAGTCGGTGGCCTTGAATGTAACTAAAGAGCTCTCCAATTAATAGACTGCTGGCTTAGGTTTGCAGAACGAGTTTTGCCTGAAACGGGGCTCCGAAGTCCTGCAGCTTTTTGGGAGCACGTTCCCTTTTCCTTAATTTCGCTTACTGGCGAGCACGGTCCTAGCGGTGCAGCTCATCTTGGGAGACTGATGGCCAGCTGGTTGATGTGAACAGTGGGCAATTTGGTATAAAAAGCAACGGTTGGGCTGCCACGGTCGGTCTAAGAATATTTGGAAAGCGGTACGCGCTATTTTTACTTCTTCCCTTCTTTTGTGTGTGTGGGTTTTTGT
>NW_020449642.1:985128-990656 GCF_003343035.1 Apteryx rowi | reverse complement strand
GGAAACATATTTATAAAATACTCCTAGGACATGGCTCTTGGAGGGCTTCAGCTACCTTGAACCACCTCCCGTTCATTCGCCAGGAGCTGGAAGTGCCCAGTTACCCTCCGCGAGCYGAGCCCAGCCTCGCCACGCCGAGCCGGAGGTGGGAATACCTCCCGGAGCGCCGAGAAGGGGCTTCAGCGAGGGGCTGCCGCGGCGGGAGGAGCGCGGAGCCGTTCAGAGCGACGAAGGYGCTGGGCTGCTCCCAGAGGCTCGAAGCCGGTTTTTGCGGAAGCTGAYTGCGCTGACGTTCCCGTGACCTTCTTGCGCCTCTTCCTGGCGCTGAACAGTAACTCGCAACGCGTGGGTGTTCCCGTGGTGTATCCTGTTTCCCGRCCAGCCGCATCCCGCTCGCCCTCACAGCCCGATAGGAAGGCGAGATAAGCCGGGGATCATCCGCTCCCCCTGCGCTCTTTGCCCTGGGAACATCCTTTTGTCGCTGCCTACGTTTTCTGTTTCCCGCTGCATCGCCTCCTTCCAAACTGTCTCATCCCAGCAGTTCTGGCCGCTCCATCCGTCGCGTTGAGTTTGTCCGTCCCTGCAGGGCTGGGCTGGAGGACCAGGAGGTGGCCTTTGGAGACGAGGTCTCGCTGCCTGCAGGTGCTCGGAAGGGTCTCTCCTTCCTTCTCTGCGCTGGGAGCGACTGGCCTCACGTCATGCACGAATCCTTTAATGTGTTTTCCCAGGAAATGTGTCCTGGGAGGTCAGGAYGCTTCATTTGTTTCTTTGTTTTCCCCCACCTATCGGCTTCCAACTTGTAYGGCTCTCCCTGACCTTGCAAAGATGCCCTTTTCCTTGTAAGGGGCTGCTGCAGGTGCAGGAGAGAGGACCAGCCCTAAACCACCTCCTCCTGAAACGCTGTGCACGCGAGGAGGGCCTGCTCTGGAGTCCAAGGACGCCAGTTTGCAGCCAAAAAGCTGGAAAAGCTGATCGGTGGATGAGATCTGCAGGAGGGCTGCCTCGGGTCAGACCAACAGATGCAGGCTGGTAAAAATAAATATGCTTCCAGGTGCATGTAGACCCCTCTCCGGGCTTTGCCGAGCGGGCTTTGATTCACATCTGCTGGCCAAGAGAGCTGGAAGAGGTCCTCCCTCTGTAAACCTCACTGAGCCGAAACGCGGCTGCAGCAACATGCTGCTGCCAGGAGAAGGGACCACGGGTGACGTCCGTGCTCCCAGGCTAGGGCTGCTCGTGTTTATYGGCTTTTAACTGGCACGTGAGGTGGTGGGTGGCCATGGAGGAGGCTCCGAGGAGCTCGGTGCCTCCTGTGCACCCGGCAAGCTGGGCGAGAGGGGTAATGCACGGAAAAGGCAGGGCCACCGTGGTGCTTGGGAGGAGAGYGGGACTTGCGCGTGCTCTCGTGTGCAAAGACCTCTTGCAATGGCCAGGAGGTTTCAAAGCTTCTGCAGTGACTCCGACTAAAGCCATCTCGGTGAAGTGCCTTTACTTTTTCATTTTCGCTCTGCTATTAAATATTTCCCCTTCAGAACTTAAACATCCTTACTTTTTCTTCTCTTTTAAATCCGCCTGATCGTTCAGTGCGGGCTCTGATTTGGTGAGAGGTGTGTGTGTCGGGAGGAGATGGCCCTGAGACAGTAACTCTGGGATGTGAAGTATGAAGACGCGCATGTAAAGAGCAGAACTGGAGAAAGCGACTGAAAATCCCAACAGCTCGGTGCAAAACCCAAGCTGTCTCCCCAAAATGAGCCAGCGCTGAGTGAGACGCGTCTGAGATGCCRGGAAAGTCAGGACAGATGGTTGCTCCTCTTCTGCTGTAGGTTGTAGGTCATGACACAGTGAACCTCTTCTCCTAAAAACGGTCCAGCTGTGGCGTGCAGGAACCCCCGACCATGTAGGCAATTTGGAGAAGAGTTAAACACGGGGATTACTCCTAGCTGCTGAGCAGGAATTGTGTACTGTAGGCGTTACGCTAATGGACATTTAATGGGGTTGTGGTTTGTGTTCAGAGAAACAGCCGGTTTTGGTAAACTAACAGCTTGGAAGCACGGATGCTCTCCGAGGGCTCGCCGCAGCCCTGCAGCGGGAGGTGCATCTCTTCTCAAAGCATATGCACAGTTTTGAGCCATATTTTGAATTACGGTCTCCGTGCCCATACCTGCGAAGTCAGTCTGCAAGGGTTTCGGGAAGGTCCGGGGGGTGGGTGTCATGCAGGCCGGCACGGGGGGGGTGCTTGCAGAGCTGCTTCCCTAAGGGAAATTCGCATTTCAGCCCGGCTTTGGCCGCAGAAGAGGGAAGCGAGTCTGGTGGTCCTGGCCTGGTCTGTAATGGATGATAGCTGTCTGCGTCACGGCAAAGTCCTGCAGCGTTCAGCAAGGCCTGGCGCTGGGAGGAGGCCCGGGGCTGAAAAGCCTTAGATGGGAATCGCATTAAATTGCTGCCGTGTTGCAAGAGGGGTCAAGGGACGGTGTCCCACGTTCAGGCGCCACGTAAACCAGCGTGGGCTCTCTGAGCTGGGCACGGCAGCAGCGTAGAAAGCGTGGAGCGATTCCCTTACKAGGGAACTTCGGCRGGAACTAATGGCAAAAAGTGAACTYTTTTGTCACACCATGGCTCCTCTTCTCCAGCCAGGCAATTCCCATCTTTCATGGAGCTACAGCAGGTGCCTTCTCCCTGCCCTTTCTCCACCTAYTTTCTTCAGCTTCTAAGTTAGGTACCGGAGCAGGGGGACACGGCTCTGGGTCTTGCCCTGGCAGCGATGAGCTTTGCCGGAGAGTGACCTGCTCCCTGTGGGATCCGATTTCTCCTTCCGTGCCAAAGCACCCGGCTCGCTCCTGGCACTGCTGCGGCCCCGGGCAATGGGAGCAGCCCAGGAAYGCTGCGAGCCGCCAGATGAAAGCGGTTCGGGGAAGAACGGCTTCCCAAAACCGGTTAACGCCTGGCTTAAAACCAGGATTCTGAAAATCCCCTTTTCCACCCGTATTAAAAGCTGGGCCGCCGGTGCTCGCTTCTAGGCTACCTGCTACCTTTAATTGCTTTATTTTTTGCCCAGAGAGGGCGAGGACAAGCATGCCGAGCCCCGGCGGTCGTTGAAAAGGCAAACGGTGGCAGGTCCTCTGGATTGCGTGTTTCYGTTCGGAATTGGGTGTTAATGGGAAAGTTGCCTCGTAGCCTCGAATACGTTGGCTTGCCGAAGCGCTCTGCAGCTCTTCCTTGCCCGTTTTGCTGGTTCTGCAGCTTTCTCTTCTTCCTCTGCCTTCGTCACGGGGAAGAGCTTTGCGCTCAAACGGTTCGTGTTTTCGCCGTCAGATTTATTCTCTGAGCTGTATGTTCCTGGCACGTAACTGGCCTGTAGAAAGACGGGGATGCTGCAGCTTAGCCCAGCTCTGAGCAGCYGCGCTCTCTTCTGCAGGTAAAATAATTAGCTAAAGCTCTCAGAACTGATGAGTCCTTTTGGAAGAAATAACAAGCTTGGCCCTTCGGGGCCAGAGAGCCGCCTGCAACGACGAGAGACCACGGTAAGACCTGCCTTGGGCRGCAGGTAGCAAGAGCTTGCTTTTCCCAGGGCGGCGGATGCTGGCGGTTGTCCGATACTGAGCACAAGCTGGATCGGCAGTGGGATGAGCCGGGGTTTTTAGTGTGCGTGTGTGTGTGTGTATATATACATATATATATATTTTTTCTTTTTTTCCCCTTCTGTCTCCTCTCCTGCTGCTCGAGGCCGTGCAGCTGAGGTGCTGCACCCGGGCCGAGTTCAGGTTCGGGGCAGCAGCAGAGGGACTGCTAACCCTTAATACCTCTTCAAAAATAGAAGTGAGGGCACGGTTTGCAGCCTGGGGAGGTGCCCGGGGGCTATTCCTGGCTCATCCCTGCGTTGGGCACAAACCCACACCGCGCATATAGCAGCACCTCGTCTATTTTTGAGGTCTGCACGGTGAAGGGGAAGTTTTTATTTGCTGGAAGCCACAAGCTAATGAGAGCCTGAGCTGCCAAGGCGAAGCGGGARCGAGCTGGGAGTATGCACTTATTTCCGTCCCCGGCGAAAAAGCRGTCCTGCCTTGCAGGGTGGCTTCGGAGAGCCCTAGGGATGTTGTAGAGGTCAAGGGGCRCTAAAGCAGAGCGGCACCATGCGTGGCCCCGGCAGCACAGAAACCTGCTGTGTGACCACCTCTTGGAGAGCCGGGAAAGGGCGGACCTGGGTCTACTGTCCTCCTGATGTTGATCCAGGCTGGTTTTGTTCTGTCTGCGTGTTAGAGGCATGCAAAAACTCTCTGTTCGTAGCTCGTAGGAGATGCCTCCTGCTCTTGGGCTTGCAAGAGAGATTCAGCCCTTGGGGTTGCTTTCTCTTGAGCTGGATGTGCCTCGTGTCCCGGTCCTGTGGACCGTGTTTGGCTCTGCGGTGGGACGACGGGGAGGAGGGTTGGCTCGTGGCTGTAAAAGCGATATTTCCCAACCTAAGAGGTGCTTGTGAGTCCCTCCCACCAAACTTCTCATTTGATAGGCCACCAGGATGGAGAGCAGTGCCCCAGAGGAGAGCTTCGTAGGCTCACCTCGCATGCGGCTTTTCCAGAGCGGTAAATCCTCGCCGGTCAACATACATTCCCTTTGCTTTCCGAAGGAAAAGGCAGTAGTGTTCCTGCCTCCTCGCTCCCGTGGACGTCCGCGATGGGCACCTCCGGCAGCTTGCTGGGCACCCAGTGCTCCGAGGTTCAACTGTGGTCCGTTGCAGGGGAAGACGGGCAAGGAAGAGAGGGAGAGGCGGACCTTGCAGCTGCGGAGCCTGCAGTACCTGGAGCGGTACATCTACCTGATCCTGTTCAACGCCTACCTGCACCTCGAGAAGAAGGACTCCTGGCAGCGGCCCTTCAGCGTCTGGATGCGCGAGGTGAGCCTTTCCCCGCTCCCCCAGCCGGACGTCGGTCGCACCCGGCCCGTGTCAGCGAGATTAATCGCAAAATTTATTGGCTCCTTTTCACGCTCCTTTGCTTGGTGCCCCGGTGCAGGGCTTCCTACCTTCTGCTGCTGCACTTCAGAAGATACGAGGGTGGTGCATAAGCCCAAAGGCCTTTGCTCCCTCTTTGCCCAAGGGGATTTTCCCGGAGGGATGTACGGAAGAGACGCTGAAGCGAGCCCGCAGCTAGCTCTGCTTACAGGCCAAAACACTGCGTCCGAGCGGGCCCGGCTTTGGAAAAGCTCCAATTTCAGCCAAGCGTCGTAAATCAGCTCTTTATTAGTTTACCTGGATCGGGGCAAATCGGACGTTAGGAAAACCACGTTCCGCCTTGGCTCCCCGCGCGCCGCGCGCAAAACACAACAGCCCGGCAAAGCGGATCGGGGAGGCAAAACGAAATAGCGATGAAAACCATCCGTTGCCGCCGCGCCTGGCGGCGCCGGGCTGCACGGCGAGTCCCTGCGGCCGGGGGGACCGGACCCGCCACGGCGGCTGCCACTGGCGGAAAATGGGGCTGGTGGGTGCCCGCTGCCCTGGCGAGCCCCCCTTTTCCCCCCTTTTCCCCCCTTTTCCCCCC
>NW_020449642.1:975590-984347 GCF_003343035.1 Apteryx rowi | reverse complement strand
ATGCTTTTTATTTCTTTTTTTGCAAGGTATGCAATGATGCTATTTATTTATTTTTATTTTGCAAGGTATGCAATGATGCTTTTCATTTATTTATTTATTTATTGCAAGGTATGCAGTGATGCTTTTTATTTGTTTTATTTTTTATTTTTGCAAGAAGAGGGGCTTGTCGCAAGGAGACACGGGGCAGGAGGGAGCCTCGGAAGCAAAAGCTCCATCCAGGTGCTGCAGCAGGAGCTGGTTCCCGGCTCGGGGACAGAGAGAGCCTTTGGCCCGCGAGCGGCCCTTCCTCCCTGCCCCTTCATAAGCGCTACGTTTTTAGCAAAAACAAGGCGGCATTGTAGCTCTTCCAGCGCCCTGCCAAAGCTAACACAACTCCGCGAACGCGACGGCAGGCGGCGAAGAAGCGGCTTACAAAGCGCTCGGGCGGGAGCTGGCGGCAAGCCCGGGGCCGGCTCACCGAGCTCTTCTCCCGCTGTGCTTGCAGGTGGCGGCCGGGGCCGGCGTCTACGACGTGCTGAACCGGCTGGGATTCGGCGAGCTGGAGAGCCTGGAGGGCCAGGCGCTGCGCCAGCTCCGGCGCCGCTGGCGGGAGCAGAGCGGCGGCTCGCGCCCCTTCCGAGGAGCCTTCGTGTAGCGCCCGGGGCCGCCGGGCCTCTCCCCGGAAGGACTGGCTTTCCCCAAAGCCCCCGGGGCCGGCGAGGGCGAGGGMGAAGCCCTAAGCCGCCTCGAAGCACGCGACCGCGCCGGGTTCTTCCAGACGCAATAAAAACGCTGTAAACTGAAAAGCYGCGCGCTCCGACGGGCGTTCAATCGCGAGCGCCGCGCCGCCGGAGAAGCGTCCCGGCCACGCGGAGACGCGGCCCGCTGCCGTTCGTGGGTGCGCCAGCAATAAGTGCCGAAGTTCTCAAGCCTATATCTATATCCCTGTGTGCATTTTTATCTCTCTCTCTCTCTATATATATCTCTCTCTCTATATGYCTGTATTTAGGGGGACGTGAGCGTTTGCAGCGTGACTTAGGATCCGTGSGGGACCCCCGAGACATTTCGCAGCGATCTGGGCACACATCTGGGCACACATCTGGAATAAGCTTAAAAGCCTAACTGATGCGGGTTGGGTTTTTGTTATTTTATTTATTATTTATTTTTTAGGGGAGGAGAAAGGGGGGAGACTGAAAAACGAAGTTAATGGGAAAAGGATGCAGATAAGGAGCAGGGCTCCTCGCAGCAGCGGGGAGAGCGGCCGGCGGCCGAGCTGGCGAGCGGGAAGTAAACGGCCTGGGCAGGAGCCTGTGCGAATCGGATGATAAAACAGGGTATGGAGTACGACGGCAGGAGCGCACGCTCCGTCTCTCGCAGCGCCTGCTTTCATCTGCTGCCAGGGCCAGGAGGTGCAGACAGCAGGAATTRAAAAGTGGATGGTGGAGGGAGGGGRGGRAAARAAAAAAATTAAAATAGCAAGAGATGCTTTTATKAAACGTTGGAATTGTTCCTGCTGCTACTTTGGGAGCCCAAATTCCCAAGGGCTCCCTTGACAAAGCGTYTTATTTTTGACTTAACCAAGCATTYGGAGTTTACTTTTTTAACGCAAAACTATCTGACGGAATATTTGGTGTCTCGCTGCGTATTTCAGTGTTTGGATAATTYGCTGGTGATGCAGTAGAAGGGTCGAATTAGTAATCTGCGGGAGGCTGTCGATACTGGGTTTTTTTCCCCCGTTCTTCCTGTAACTGCTGCCACGACCATCTGGCCCTGCGACACGTTTCTGTTCACCCCCGGCCTCTGCGGGGACAGAGCAGCTACCAGAAGTAACGTAAAACCCCCTTAAATTGCTCATCGAGAAGAGTTTATGGCGTGGCGTTTTGGAAAGCTTTGGAACGGCCTGATTCTTCGTTGCTTTCTATTTCGGGCGAGAYGAACGGTGGTTTTTCTCTCTAGCTCCGTTGCTTTACAGAGGAGCCCACGCTGCGTTTCCTCGCAGAGCTGCTGCACGCCTCGGCGCCGCTGTTTCCACCTTTCTTTCTTTTTCTTCTTTTTTTTTTTTAAAGATTATCTGCCTGCTCCTTTGGTTTCCCCCCAGGATTGATTTGGTGTTTCCTGAAGGCTGCAAACCTTCGCATTTTAATTTTAATTTTAATTTTTTAACTTAGACTCTGGAGCGGCGTTTGGGTTCGRTTCATTTTTGTGGCGAACAACAAGGCTTCAACGCAGGGCTCGTCCCCCTTCTCCTGCCCCTCGCCGCCAGCCGAAAGCTCGGGAAATCCAGCCTGCTATCCCGAGGGAAGTCCAAGCAGCCGCTTAATTAGATGGGGTTTTAATTGCCTGGGCACGCCAGCCCTTTAATCGTGGTAACGAAGGCTGGAGATTTGTGTCACCTGGCCCGTGGGCTCAAAGGCTTCTTTCCGCTTTCCCACCTTCAAAACAAGCGATTTCGAGCGTTGGGCAAAAGCAATTGTCGAGGGGGGAAAAGAGGCCTCTGAAATACGAATGCGTTGGTGAAAAATCAACCGTGCTGAATCCCCCCCCCCCCCAGGGCAGAAGAGCAGAAGCGTGGAGCCCCTTTTCCCTCCCGCTCCTTTCTTTCAAGCTCTCCCTCCGAAACGGCCGATCCGGAGCGGCGGCAGGGCTTCCCGGTGGGATTTTGGACGCGAGTGATGCAAAGGTCCCCCGAGCGAGAAGGGCTCCCGCAGCGTCGCCGGTGCCCTCCGTCGCGCCGTTGGGCCTGCGCAAAATCACCGCGCTGGGATTTCCGCAAGCCCTTAGCAGAAGATTCACTCCACTGACAGAGAAGATAAGCCCTAAAAAGGCAAAGGGCCCCTGTGGCACCCTTGCTGTGTGGTTAAGGTTACTGGTAGAATTTTTTTTCGTTGACTCCTAAAGAAATAGGAACGAGTGCAGCAGTTCCCAGCCAGACTCTGCATTTCGCCTTCTCACGTTTGTGCATCGGATTTGGCTCCTTGCAAACGGCCCCCTGCTCGGCCCCGACGCCGAGGTGAAGGAACGGGTCTCTCCGTACCTCGGCCAGTGCTTTCTTTCCCTTTTATTTTATTTTTTCCTTCTCTTGTAGAAATCCTTGGAAGTCTGAATTCACATTTCTGTATGTTTTTTCATAGATAGAAAGGGAAAATGCATCAAGGAGCCAATGTTCCGCTGGCACGGGGAGCCGTGCTGGGGAACCTGGCGCGGTTTGGGTTAAACCCCTGCAGCTATCAGGCGCACGGTGTTTGCCTCTCGGTGTTTGCCTCTCGTGCCTGCGCCTTTTTCTTCTCATCGTGATCTGGTCTTGAATGCRTCGGTGTGAAACGTGCAACGGCGCCGGCCCGCCGCGGCCTCTCGCTTTGGYGTATTCCCCTTGCTTTAAAACGGGCTTTTTGGGGGTGTTTGGGTGCAAAAGGCAGGTGCAAAGCTTAAAAAAAAAAATAGAAAAAAAGTGGAGAAAAAAAACCCAACCCAACCCCAAAGCCCCTTTCCAAATCCCTTCAACCCTGCCGCGCCAGTTCTGCTCGGGATAAAATCAGCGGCGTTCCCTTGCCGGAGAGCTGGGGCGCTCCCTAAGCTTTGCTGCAAAAGCACGCTATTTTGGGGCTCGTTATTTCGTCCCTATTTCCGTTAGCAGCTGGCCGGGGAGGGGGGGAGCACATGGAAACGGCTTGCGCTCTCCCAGGGCCCCGGCCGGCTTGCCGTTCAAAACCCGCCACTGGGAGCGCGGCGCTGGGAAGGCACGTGCCGGCSTGAAGCCGCCGCGGAGAGCTCTGACGTAACCGTCCTTTCCAGATAATAATAATAATAATAATTTCCGTGTTTTTATTTCTGCGATGTGCCGCCGCACCAGGAAGGCCGGCGAAACTCTTGGCCCTCGGCGAAGGGGGAGCCCATCTGTGTTTCATTTCGGAGCTAAAGAATAGTAATTAAGATGCTTTCGTGGAGCCAGGGCTCGGAAAACTCCAAACAACAGCCGTGCGCACACGCGCGCTGCCGGCGCCCCCGACYGAGCGCTCCCTGCCCGCTCGCCGCTTCGTTTCCCCGGGCACCCGCTCGGCGCGGCGGGAAGCCGGGAATGGCGAGGGCGCGGGGGGCGAGGGGGGAACCCCTGGAAAACCTCCCGGGTTCGTCCCCGTGAGGCTGCCGAGTCGCCTGCCGCATCGCCCCGACGGCTGCCACTCCGGTAGCACCTCCAGGCGGGAAGACCCCCGGTTAAGAGAAGACCCGCGCGCGGCTGCCCTTCTGGCTTGGCTTCGGAGCGGCGTCTGGCGTGTTCGGCACCTCGGCAGCAGCAGAGCTTTGGCGGCAGGTTCCCCCCGGYGCGTGCGCGTTCACGGTGGTTAGTTCAGTTGGCAAAGCCCGCAGCTCCGGGGTCGCGGCTGCTTCCCCGCCACGCGCTGCACGTGCGGCGGAGCTGAGGAGCGTGCAAGCCCGGCACGCACGGACCTGCTTCGAAATCCTGGGAGAAAAACAAAAAAAAMCCCCCCAAACCTTTAACTTGTACCCCCAGACCGTGGTTCAGGGTCAGGAAGGTTAATGTGCGCCACGAGCTAGGGAAAGCTGGCCAAAACAGGGAGAAGTCAGAGGGCATCAGGGGAGACCTCAGAGGAGCGTAATAACTGTCTTCGTGCCTGGGAAAGGCTGCGGGAACGGAAAGATCTGCTCTCAAGCCCCCGTGAAAAACATTCAGACCAGACAGGAGGAAAAACTTTCCAAGATGAGAACAGCCGAGGCTTGGCGAAAAACGTCCCCGGGGGGTTGTGGAGGCTCCCCTCGTCTTTGGAGGTCTTTAAGCGCGGATTAGAGCGAGATCYGCCAGGAATGGTCCTGCCTTGGGGCAGCCAGAGACCAGATGACGCTCGCCGTGCTGTCCTGCCTCTCCCACCAGGGACGGCGCTTTTCTTCCTCTTCTCAAAGAGAAGTTGGCCTTGATGACTGCGGCACCTTGGTGACTCTTTCTGGCGGTCTTTTAGCAGCACTTCAAAGCCTCTCTGGAGGTCGCACCAGCCATGGCAGGGCCACAGGTCTCCCAGTCAGCAGATCTGGCTCGCTGACGCTATTTTGAGGAGTTTTGAAGGCAAAGAAGAGGGGAAAAAATGTCGGTGTAGGACCCACCGCTGTCTTCAGAGGCGCTTTGCAATGGGGCAAGAGCCCAGCAGAGTGGCCGCGACCACCTCGTCCGGGACAGAGCTTCTCCCCTGGCCGGGACGGTCTCTTGAAGGACTTCTTCCCAACTTGCATGGGTTCCTCTGCTCACAGCTGTGACGCTTTTGCTTTTTTTTTTGGGGGGGGGGTGTCTGTTTTATGGAGGGGGGGGAGGAGGCTTCGGGCACCCTCTCTCGCAGGCATCGCCTTGCGGCAGCGAGGCGCCCCTTCCGCCCCCGATGCCGTGGCAGCAAATATTCGCTGTTTTAATCTCGTCGCGGCGGCGCGCGGCTGAGGGATGAGGTCATGCTSGCGCACCGCGAGGCTGCTGCCGGTCTCGCTTCAGGACCTCTATTTTGGGGAGCGGCGGGGGGGATCTCGCTCCCTGCAAGGGCTGCCRGTCCCCGCACATCAGGGAACCTGTATTTCTCCTCGACCACCCAGGCACCACTGCAGCCCTTGGGGCAAAAAAGCCTTTTTTTAACATCTGTTTCCTTTCTCCTCCTAACCTCGCTGGCTTTGCAGCTTCTCGCCAGGAGTCGCCCCATCGCGAGGCTCGGGGTGGCTGCGGCTCCGGCCGAGTTGCAGCGCCCGGCGCTTTGCCAGCTTTCGGATTTCCAACCGGCGGCTTTAAACCTCTGGAAAGACCCAAGCTGGCGGCCGAGGGCTGGAAACGCCGCCCTCGCTTCAGCTCTGGGCGATCGCAGGCTCCGGGCTCCGCAGCTCATGGCGCGGCGGCTGGAAAAGCCGCCTGAGGTGATTGCTCGAGATCGCTGCGATCTCGCTGGAGCGACCGCTCGCCGGCAAGGCGCCCAAAGGCGGCGGCGGCCGAACGCGGCGCCGAGCTGCGAGCCGTGCCAGCGAGGGAGGACGCGGCGGCTGCGGGAGTAGGGGCAGGCAAAGCACCCGGCCACGGCGGGGAGCGGAAAACCAGGAAAAGGCAYGGCTTAAACTCCGAGACAGAAATGGACAGGGTGAGCCTAAAGGCACAGGCAGGAGGTAGGCAGAAGGACAGCTACGGTGCAGCCTCCTCTCAAGGAGTTTTGTAGAATTTTTCTTTTCTTTTTTCTTCTTTTTTTTTGGTAGAAACCTATTTGTTTCCTGCGATAGCTGGTCTGTTCTTAAGGAAAACGATGTTTTCCTTCAACAAACATATTGCTAAAAAATTGCTGTCCGGAATAAAATCTTTCATTTTACGCTGACAGTTCAAAACAAAAATTTATTTTGAAACRTATTATTAAGTCTTAAATTGCTGCAAATTTCAATTTAGCTTTCCTAGCCAAAAAAAAAAAAAAAAAAGAGCCCCATATATGCCTCCTTTTTCCCTCTTCCCACCCTCTCCCCATGCTGGGCACTGCGGGGCAGAGGCAGGAAGAAGGCTGAAGATAAGAGTAGCTTTTCCACCGAACCAAAATGCTTCTGTTTTGTTTGTGCAGGAGTGTAAGATTTTATTTCAAG
Organism: Apteryx rowi; assembly: GCF_003343035.1. Lineage (NCBI taxonomy): Eukaryota > Metazoa > Chordata > Aves > Apterygiformes > Apterygidae > Apteryx > Apteryx rowi. The sequence continues at coordinate 977,765 of NW_020449642.1, read as the reverse complement.
CTTCTGCCACAAACTGTTGCGTGAATGCAGGAAGTCTAATCTGTTTTAATCTYTTCCCTAATGGCTATTTTCCTCTGTTTAATTAGCACTATCTAATCCCTAGGAAAGGCGTTTTACAGAAGGGACAGGATGAGGCAGGGCAGGGAGCGACTGCAGGAGAGAAACCGGGAGAGGAAGTTTTCTCCATTTGCAGCTGGGATGGTGACCGGGGTTGTTTCTTCCTTTCCTTTCTAGATGCTGGTGTCTTACCAGAGGTAATATAAAATCCACTTTAGTCATGGTCATTTTAATATTTAAGGCAAGTAATACTAACGGATAGGGTTGATGGCACTACTCGGGTGATGGATCTGGGAGAGATCTTGGCGTCCTGCGTTCCCACCATGCCCAGCAAGGTGTAGGATCAGGACCTTAAAGCATTTCTGAATTATCTTTAGTAGATGTGCATTTAGTTTAGCACATGGGGGGAATTGAATCTAAAGCTGTGACCCTCGGCGGCGGCCAGACTTGAAGGACCTGTTTGTCAGCTTGGATGGACACGGCCGCTGCCGCTGAAGCCAGCGGTTTGGTAACTTAGGGGAAGTGTTAATGGTCCACAGGGACTGGATGAGTTCATGGATATTGTGGATAAAGAAATAGTTTTGGCCTTTGAAAAGACTAATTAAATGATGTGTGGGGAGCTGTTCTTCACGAGTAAAATATGCTCTTTATTACGCGTTTCATCATAAACCCATTCAGTCATAATTACGGCTCGTTCCAGTTTTAATGCCCTAATGAATGCATATCTGCCTAAGTTACCAAAAACGCTTGGAGCACATAAACTCTTTTTTCTATATTTAACGCAAAGAATCTTTTATGTTTCAAGCCCTGCGTTAAATCATGTACCGCGCTACGCAACAGAAACACAAAAACAAACGAAAAGACTCAATTTTGGGAGCACGAGTTTGGTTTTCCAACTCGGAGTCCCGTTTCCTTGGTTGACGGACGCGTACTCGCTGCTTTTCGGGAGGTGCCTGGTGGCTTTACTTCTCGGGGGTTTTGGGGGTTGGACTGCGACTGCGGAGCCCTGGCCACCCTCCCCCAAACCCCAAACGAGCCGTGGCACGAGGAAGCAACGCTCCTCACCCTGCTCCGCGACCCCGGCGCGCCCCGGACGTGTGAACGCCGTAGCGGCTGCTCCGCGGGGCGAGCTACCCGCGAGCAGTCGCAGTCCCGGGAGAAGCGCCTTGGCTGCAGYGTTGAGTCTGTGGAAATGCCGCTTGATTTTCTGGGAGTTACCTGTGCTGGCCTGGGAGCCGTGCAAATAAGAGAGTGCAGGAAATGCTCTCCCGGCCCTTGGGGAACGGTTGTTTCTCCCACAGCGCGCGTGTGCTCTCTTCCTTGAGCAACCCTGTTTCTTTTTGCCTGGAGACGTTCGCTGATGAGCCCCGAGAACAGAGAGATGGGAGTGCCAATAACAGCCGGCGATGTTCGTTTTTCTAAGMTTTTTGTCATATTTATTTGCCTTTGACAAGGAGTTTTGGAATTTGTTTTTTTCCTTGCCCCTGCCTGCCTGTCCCACTTGTATAGAATATTTGTTGTGAACGCTGGATTAGCTGCTCCTCCGCACACCTCCTGGGCGCCTCTGGGTTGCAAAGCTTTGGTGATGCCTTTCGGAAAAGCCCAGCAACACCCATGTTAGGAGAGCAGGCACCGAGGTGCGGAAACCAGGTGCTGCAGCCACGCAAGCGCCCTGTTTCACCCCATCTATTAAAAAAAAAAAAAAGTGGAGGGGAGAAGTAAAAACTGGGAGTGGAGCCAAATAATCGCGCGTGTTTCTAACGCAGCTGGCCAGGGTGGGCTTCTGGCGAAGGACGTGCCAAGGCTGAGCGAGGACGGCCCTCAGCGCCGGGCAGGGGGAAGGGGCAGGGGAGGAGGAGGAGGAGGAGGAGAGGGAGGAGGGCTCCTCCTTCCCCCGCGGCCCCCGCCGGGGCTCGCCTTTGTTCCGGGCCGGGCCGCCGCACAACTTTTTTCACCGGTCGACCAAAAAAGAAAAAGAAAAAGAAAAAAAAAAGGAGGAAAGAAAGGAAAAAAAATAAAAAGCTCCTAAACACACAGTAAAATTTAAAAAAAATTTTTTTTTCTTTTTTGAGAAAAAAATTTATTTTTTCCGCCCGGCTTCCCCCACCCCTTCCGCGC
>NW_020449642.1:934417-975089 GCF_003343035.1 Apteryx rowi | reverse complement strand
GGCATGTCAGGATGAGTTTCTTCTGCTCTGCTTGACGTGCCCGTTGCAAGCGGCGGAGCGGCAACGCTCGTTGCCTCAACTGGTGCCTCCAACGTGACCAAGTTGGACTCGCCGCCTGAGGCCGGGCCGCGCGCGGGATGCTTTCCCGTGGCTCGCTCTTTTCCCGCAGCGCTCTCCGTCCGCGTGTCTCCGCAGAGCTCCTGCTGTCTGGCAAGCTGAGCGAGTATGGCGTGATCGTGCCCTTCAGCGCCGATTGCCGGGGACGCTTCCTCTCGCACGTGGTGTCCGGCTCGGCGGTGGCGGGCCGTGGCGAAGGCCACCGCGTCGCCCGCAGCGCCACCCAGGAGTCGCCCCACCGGCGTGGCGCCGGCAGCCGCTTGCTTTACTTCAACGTCACCGTTTTCGGCGAGGAGCTGCATCTGCGCGTGAGGCCCAACCGGCGCCTGGTGCTGCCCGGTGCCGTGGCTGAATGGCAGGAGGACTTTGAAGTGCTCTTCCGGGAGCCCCTGCGGCAGCGGTGCCTCTTCACGGGCGGCATCTCCGGCATGCCCGGCGCTGCCGTGGCCATCAGCAACTGCGACGGACTGGTAAGCGCGAGGCCGCCCGCCCCACGGTGCTTCGTGCTCGCCTCCCTTTAGGTGGTTGTCCTCTAAAGAAACCCCTCTGGTGACGGGCTGGTGGCCCCGGGGAGCCGGGAGATGCTGGTTGCAGGCTTTTTGGTGCCCATCTGCCCAGTGGTTCCTTCCCAGTTCTCAATGACCCCCCAGGGCTGTGGCCAGAAACGCGTTTCCTATGTTATATCCCACTGGGAGAAATTTAACAGGGAGATTTTGCTACGTTTGTCCTAGTGGCTTCAGTCACAGGTGCCACTCTTGCATGGAAAGCGTGAAAGGTCTTACTAAGCTGCTGTCAGATTGATACTGGGACGTTCATCTCAGAGTGCTCTGGGGAATATAGATCCGACCATACGTCCGTGTTTACTCCGGGGGTTAAAAAAAATTGCCTGCCCCATGCCTGAGCCACCTCCTGCCTCGAGGTAGCACGTGCCTGATGCCCTCCTGCAGCCGAGCGTTGGGTAGAAAGTCCAACATCTACATGCGTTGCGCTCGCTGGCTTTCTCCTAGCCTCCAACCATGAAGGGCACCAGCGGAGGCGCTGCACGGGCCAAGAGCAATGCCAATGCAGCCTCCATCGTACCCTCCGTTACACCTCGCGACTCTTGAAGGAACCTTTCTGCATGCTTCCCACTTCTTAAATGAGCTTCAGTGAGCTTTCACATCTCCTAAAATCACTGTTGGCACCTTTTCTAAAGACAGGGCTTACACTGCTGTCTGTCTTGCTTCTCCTAATGTCGGTAAGGTTTTTTCTGTGGAGGACCTCTGCGTTTTTAGTAGTAGCTCAGATGCTCAGAGCCTCCTGGGTGAGGAGCAACAGTCAGTAATGGTGACTTATTGCCGCAGTACTTAAACTGCTCCGTCACCTCTTTGTACCCCTGGCATCTGATATGCCCACGGGTTTCCTACTTTTGATACGCTTGAAGAATTTCCGATTATTTTTTTTTATAGCTTTGGATAGTTGCCCTTCAAATTTCCTTTGGGCCAATTTAATCCTTGTTATGCGTGCCAGCGTTTGCTGCTTCCTCCTGGTATCGTTCACGCCGCTCTTTAGGTGGAGTGAACTTTTCATTTTGCTTTTTTTCTTTTTTCTCACTTCTTTTTCTGTTGTTTTATTTTGGGAGATCCTTAGCTATTTTTGGCTGCTGGCGTAAAGAGATTGGCATTCCTTTCTTTTTATATAATGCATAGTGTTACTATACATACAGAAATGACAGAGCAATACAGACTGAAATACATATTTCACCTACATGTAGTTTATTTTTGCCGACAACTTTACCAGTAATCCGCAATTTTTAAAGCACCTTTTTTGAACTGAGTGAGGCTGTGAGGTTGCAGGAAGTCCTCCGTGCCACAGATTTTGCTGGGGCTGGTGAATTTGGACACACTTGACAGTTTTACAGATATTTCCTATAAGCGCAGCAAGCAATTACTAGCGCTGCCTCTAGAACGAATGTGAATTTTTTAAGTGCGCAGGTTCGGCTGCAAAAATAATTTCTCCYGGCACCCCGAGCGAAAAGCCACTTTCTCTCCAGATTTTGAAGCCACTGGTGGATGAACCTGTGCCACTTCTCCAGTGCTTTCACGTTAAACTGGGAGGAAAAGTTTCGGTGCCGAAGGCAGAAACGCTCCTTCCCACTGGAGCATCCTGGGGAAGCTGCCACGGCGTTAGAGCCCGGTGCTGTCGCGGCTTCTCCTGCCCCGGCCGAGTGGCACGTGGCGGCTCTCACCCAAAGCCTGGTAGATCCTGCCAGGAAGGGCAGATTCTGCCAAACCAGTGCGTGGTTTTAAGACTACCCACTCTACCATTAGATTTTGGATGTYGTATCCATCTCGAGTAGATTTTCCTCTCTTTTTAAAAATTTTTTCCCCAGGCTTTTCTTGGCTTTAGTTCCAGGTGCTCCCATCTCAGCCCCTTCCACACCTTCTCAGGTGCAGCTCGTCCTTGTTATCAGCTCTCTCCTTGCATCGGGCCCTTTGGCACCTTGCTACAACCCGTAAACCTCTGGTTAAGGAGGTGGCTTGCAATGCAGAATGCCTTTTGCGTGCAGATTTATACAGCTTTAACTGTCCCGCTGCAAAGAGGTAGAGTCACTCTGGGATAAGGATGTTTAGGTGAGGTACTTGATACGCTATTTCCAAAATCCAAGCTGGGAGGGGGGGGAGCTCTACTGGCGTGAGTCCCATTTAGACCAGCATCTGTGTTGCTGCTTGGTGATGTAGTGGCAAAATTACAGGTCTGACTGATGCAATTATGCCGTGCAAAATCTGTAGACAGAAGAAATGGGCTGAARTCACCAGTTATCATTATTAATGTTGATGTGCTGCCTTGCAGATGTTGTACGTCTTTATTTATAACCTCAGAAGGGCTGGGGGGAAGAGGGAAAAACCCTTCTTTTCTGCAGGGCATTTATTGCTCTGCGGCCAACGAATAAGTGCCCTGGCCTCCAGCAGCAATTTCCCRTCGTCTGGCCCAGCCCGTGTGGAGRTTGCAGGCTGGGGAGGAGGTCAGAAGGACGGGGCCTGAGCAGAGGCTGTGCCCCACCGTAGGAAATAACGTTATGGCTTTATACCTGCTCGGGGTCTGTCCCCTTCGGAGGAGCTGTGAGACCGAGAGGACCACGAAAAGCAGTCGCAGAGCTTGGTTTAGCAAATGGGGCGAGAAACAGGGCTCAAACGCGTGCTGGCAGTAGCGATGGGATCAGAAGACAGTATTTATGACCGCGCTGAATTTGCCAGCGTGACTCAGCGTAGAAGCGGGACCTTCGCTTTACCGGGAGGGATGTTCGTGATCCGGGCGTTTGGAATAATGTTGTTAACATCGCGTYGGTAGATCCGAACTAACCCAGCCCAGGCAGAGCTGGCTGTAGGGAGCAGGGTTTCCCTTTGATATGTGCCCTGTAATTGCTTTTGACTTTTCTGGACGTTGTCCACGGACTTCAGAAAGGGATTATGGCTTTTACGTCTCAGTGTAGCATGCGTGGGAGACGCAGGATCTCTCTTGGCCGCTCGTCTCTGGCCGGATGAAGTGTTCTGGGACGTTGCAGATGGAGCCTGTGTACGCAAAGAGATGATGCTGTGTATAAACTGAGACTGGGATTATAAATAATAATAACGGACTGCTAGAGAAAGAGAGTCCAAGTGAAATCTTTCCTAAATCCATGTTCAGCCATGTGAAGAAGTGGCCTGATTTTTCAAAGAGGCCAAACCCGTGGCACCTTCCACATTTATCATTTGCTGTGGGCATGTACGTGTGGAAATCTGGCTTTCTGTTGCGAGAGCGTCTTGTACCGAGGTGGGAAGACACTGTCTTCCATACCATAAATTCAAAGCTGATCCAAGCCGCCAAATTCCTAAAGGGTGAAGTAGCTTTAGTGAGAAATCTGCCCCAGCAGACGCATCTCTGCAGGCGTCCTAGCTTTCCTGCTGCTAGGGGATCCCCTGTTTCCCTGCGGTCTTCAGCAGCRCGTGGTTGAGTTTGGGCTCAGATGGCCATGGTTTTCATGTAAGAAGAGTAACTGAGAACAAGCTGGAGAGCAATGGCAGCGGCAGCGTTTTGCTGGTTGCAGAGGTCGTTTGCTGGGGACATGGGGGAGAGCGAAAGAGCCTGAAGGCCTGTTCTTCGGGTTGAATTTGGGTGGAAAAGAAGGAAACTTCTTCTGAGGCCGTGCTTTGCTTGAGCACTCGTTGCGGTGATGAACGCCTGCATCTTCCATCGTTTCCTGGTCCGATTTGCTGAGGGACGAAGGGCTGCGGGTTTAGGCGGCTCCGCTGTCTCTGCCCGGGCCTGAGCTTGTGAAACCGGCTTTCCCTTCCYGAGCGGTGGGGTTGGGGTGGAACCTCAGCCTCGGCAGCGAGCGGAGGGCTGGTGGGCAGCGCTTCGCCCCGTGGCTTTTCCGAAGGATCTGGTGGGTGCGGAACTACCTTTTGTACGCACCGTATTTGCTTTTTCACGGCCGCTTCTCCGCACCGCCCTGTGCGGGTATTTGCACCCGTCAGGAACGTGCTACCAGCTGGACTGCCAGCCTTTCCCGTCCCTGTTGCCCCGGCTGCTTTGGGCGGACGGATGGAGCCTGCAGCTCCCAAAATGCAGGTTTAACGTCAGGAAGGAAAAAGGGGCAAGTTTAAATGCTCGTGGGGAGATAGGTGCCTTGGCCTGTGCGGGTCCCACTCTGTCCTCRGCCGGTGGAGTTTGGAGTTGGTGGGTCGCGAAGCCACGCACCCTTGCCGGATGCCRGATGCGAGATTCCCGTCTCTGTAAAAGTCCCCAATACGCCTGTGCAATTACCAGCTTAAATTCCCGCAGCCTTCTCCCGCGGGAGAGCCGAGCGGCGGAGGCGTTAACCCTCCCCGGGCAGCCCGTCGGCACGGGGGAGGCGGAGTGCGGTGGTTAGCGGCAGCGTCTCTGTCGCCCAGCCCTGCTTTCTGGGACGTTTTGTCCAAATTAAGTGTGAAATGCATAGGAAAAATACATATTCGACACGCACGTCTCTGTTTCCCCCTTTGCCGAGCCGCGTGCTTCCCTGGCTGGGTGTAGCGAGCGGGTTTATTAATTTTTCCACGTTTCAGCTGCGTCTGAGTGTCAGAATTTCCTGAATTCCTGTGGGAGTTTGCTCTCTTTTAGCCGCTGGTCCCAGAGGAGTCACGAGAGGTTTCTCGGTGGTGTGGTGGGCTTCCCTGGGCCGAGCGGTCCGGCTTCCCGTGCCGGGGGCTGGCGGCGGCTCAGCACAGGGAATTCCACTCTCCCATGGCCCGGAGAGGCGGTGAAGAGCTGGAAAAGAGCCCTCGTCCGCCACCAGCCCTCTGCGTGCTGGCAGAAATGAGCTTGGTGTTTAAAAAAATACATGCATTTTTCCCTTTCCAGTGGAATTTGCTTCAAAGGGCCGTTTTCTAGTGCGATAATTGTCGGGACCGAAAGCTGTGTCTAGCAGCCAGCATCTCGGACTATAAATATCAGTAATGATATTCCCATCTTGCCAAAGCAGAGTTAATTTCACTTGTTGTTAACCTCCCCCCGACCAGTGCACCTTCCTCCCCTCYGGTGTTGTGCTGGTTTCTATCTGCAGCCTTGATGGGGGGGCTCAAAATTTCCTGAACTTCTTTTCCCACCTTGGGGAGTAGCGGTGGGGACGAGACGAGTGACCCGGCAGATGTTGCTTGCAGCCAGCGGTGCCGCTCGGCAGCGGGATGTGCCACCACGCCGGGCTCTCCAGGCCGTGGGGGTTGCTCCCCGAGCGAGGTCCTCAGCACGGGTGCTGGCACGGATTAACCCTACCTGGTTCGTTTTGGTGGTGGGATCTCTCCGTGGGCGTCTGGTGGTCCGCGGGTGGGCACGTAGGTTGTCCTTGCAGCATTGCAATGGGAGGGGAGCCCAGGGCAGATTTATCATTAGGGATGGGTTCAACCTCTTGGAAAGAGCCTGGGGAACGTGCTTGGGGCCCTTGGGGTGGTGCCTGGCACCTTCCTGCTGCCYCCCTGCAGCCGAACCTTCCTGAAGCACCACCTGACCCATTCCTAAAAAGAACGAGCAGGTTGGTGCATGTCTCGGGCTCCACTTTTTTTTGCAAAAGCCGTGGTGACTGCTGTGGTTTCCGTTTCGTTTGCATGTGTTGGAGTCCTATGCTTACAGATTAGGCGTGCGCCTAAGTCCTTCGTCTTTGCCTTGCCTTGCGGTGGCAAGTCCTCACTCTGAGATCAGCCGCTTGGAAAGCACCTTTATACCCAGCTGCGTCCGCTGCAGGGAGAAACGCTCCTCTGCGACTTGCTGGAGTAACGCTCAGTAAATTACAATATACCCCTCTCCCTGCCTGCCAAGGCACGGCCGCTCCAAGGGGAAACACCGTTTATTCCCGTCTTTTTCCAGCAAGGGAAAAACACAGTGTCACTGCAAAAGCCGGTGGAGAAAATCCGTGCTCGCTGGGGATCCGGGCGCCTGCCCTGGTCCATCCTTCCRCTCGCACCCTGGCTTGCGGCGGGCGCTGGCCGGAGCCGCAGCCAAAACCAGCGCCGAAATGCGGTCGGTTTGCAGCRGATTTGCCTCCGAGCCCCCAAGGTAGCGTTAGGCTGGCTTTAAAAGCCCCACGTGGTATTTGCAGTTTTTTTGGTGATTGCTGGGAGGTAACTGCTTGGGTCAAYGGCGTGTTGCCTCGCGGGCTCGGGAGAAAGCACAGCCGAGGAAGCCTGCGCGGCTTTATTTCTGGAGCCCAAACTCTGCCATAGCAGCTGCTCGTTTTTAAATTAAGTAATTGGCGCCAACCTTTCTTTGCAGTAGAACGGCTCAAATTGGCAGGGGTTTCCAAAACTGCACCGTGGAAGTGTCTGTGCAGAGTTCCCGTTGGATAGGTTTGTTGTTTTTCAGCTCCTCGGTATTAATGATGTTGGGCAGTTGTACGCTTCAAACGATATATCAGGTTGTCCAGGGTGAAAGTTTTCCATTTTGAGACTGTTGAAAACTGGTGCTCTAAAACGTAGCATTAAAAATAGAGGTGGGAAAACTGAGAAATGGCAGATGAAAGCTGCGAGTGTCGGAGAGAAGCGCCATACTGAGATGTGTGTTTCTTAGAAAGATGAATTCTAAATGCCGTTTCTGGAAAAACCCAGTGAGTTTGTGATAGACGCTGCGGAGTGAAGGTCGCTCGCTTGGCAAACGTGCTTTGCTCCGAAATCTCGGTCCGCTCACGCTCCGAGCAATTCACTCCCAGAAATACGACAAGAGCGATTCGTTTCCGGCGGGAATTCAATCAGTGCTGTTCCTCCGCAGGTGCTGAGCGAAGCCGGGGGGAGCTCAGCAGCCGGGAAGGGGGAAGAGAAGACTGTTTCTCGCTTGCTCGCGTGTCTCTGCTCCCCCGTGCAAAGAGCAGGGTGGCCCTTACGGAGCTGCCCGTTTCGATACGAGAGAAACCGCGTCGGAGCGGCGGCGTGCAGGGCCCGGCTCTGAGAGCGCGCGGGTCCTGCGAGAGCGTTGTGAGCAGTCTGGCGGCGCGTTTCTCGTGTTTGGTGTCCCTGGTGTTCCTGACGCCCAGGGAGGTGATGGGGTGGAGCTGGAGGACGAAGAAGGTAAGAGAATGGAAAAAGGAAGAGGAGGAGACACAAGGGGGGAGAAGAGTGATGGCCTGCCAATTCTGACAGTGCCATCCCAATGCTAACAACGAGATGATCAGGGGGAAGGAGAAAATGGATGGAAAATTCTCCTTGTGACTATGCTGGTGGGGGGGGAGTCAAAAAAAAGCAAGAGAGGAGCCTTGTCACCATTGCTTGGCTCGGTGCTGCGCTCCAATTAATGTCGTATCCCTGGGAGCGCGCCAAAGAGAGCAGCTGAAGATGAGGGGGGAGAAAAGAGGTAGAGGGGGGCAGAGCAAGACAAAATTGCGCTGATGGTGCCTCTGACGTGCCGACAGCCCGTAGCAGCCCGTGCCAGTGCCGGGGAGCAGATGGGGCTCCGGGGTGCAGCCTGGCCACGTCCTGCAGAAAGCAAGGACCTGAGATACGTGTGGCAAGCGAGCTGATCCTAGCAAGACTGAGCGTACCTAGATTCTTAGGCAAGGAAAAAAACAAAGCAAAACCACCCCAAACTTGGTTTCCAAAGGAGTTAAGCAGCTAACAAGACTGAAGGGGAGCGGGAAAGCTGATGGAGTATAGCATAGTTGGCTAATGCCACGATGAATAGAGCTCCGCGTGAATGCGAAGGGGATCAAGCGACGCAGGCGAGCTTGGGAGAGCCCCGGCTTTGACCGGCTGTTTACAAAGTCCCGCTCTGCCTCCGCGCCGCTGTGAAACGCCAGCGCTGCTCCCCGCGATCCTTCTTTAGTCACTGAAAGCGAAGCCGTTCCGCTACCGGAGCACCGACGAGTGCTCCGGTCGGTACCTGCTGTCAGAGGCTTTGCTGCAAGGATGGATCTACACGTTCTGCCGGCTTTTCCAGGCTGCTGTTCAATAATAAGCCAGCGGGGATGGTCCAGCCACCAAGGGCAGTGGCAGGGAAGTGGATGCGCGTGCGTGATGGAGACCAGCAGAGCTGGTGGCGGAGGCCGTGTTGCGTATTGAGGAATCTCTTTTAAAAAAAAAAAATCCTTAGCTTTGCCRTGGGGCTGGAGAGGTCACCTGTGCGATGAAGGAACCACCGGGTGAAGTGCAAGCAYGCTGATTTGGGGACGAAGTGGCAAGGGGACAACATGATTTTTGCATGGTTATTTCCCGTCGCCCGGTGTCTTTTGCTTGCCCTGGGTCCTAGGCAGCTGGTGCTTTGGGGCATAACTGCCTGGGTTGATTTCCAGGCAGGTTTTGTGGGAGCTTGGTGTTGACTGGGAGCGGCCGGTAGCCAGGACACCGTTTCCAGTGACGTTTGCCATCTCATTCATCTTCCCCTTGTCTGGGAGGTATTCGGAGTCATAACGCTGCCCAGCTTCTCAAGGGATTCCCCTGCTGCAATTTYCAAGCGCCTTATGGGCCAAGATGATTATTCTTTTCCTTCCTTCCATTAATACCGTTGGTCAAATGACCAATTTGCCTGCCAGCGTGTCCGGCTGCGATTTGGGGGTGGAGATGGAGCTCTGGGAGGGCAGCTCCTCTGGAGCCCGTCTCCTCTGAYGCGGAGGGCTGGCCAAAACCACCCTTCGCTGGTAAGAAGGAAAGGCATTTGGTGGCCGTATAAAGACGTAGTTTGAGATGTAGCCTGGTTGGTTGTTTTTTTTTTTCCCTTCTTTTTTCCCACCTACAGGAGAAATTAAGGGTCATTATACGTGAACGTGGTGATGAATTCAACCCACTGACGGTTGACATGTAAAGCACAGTTGATGCAAGGGCAGGGTGGAGGTATGGTGGAGGCTCTCCTATATATCGCGGTGGTTGAACGAACCTGTTTTGCCCTAAAATGGAGCACATACATACACATATGCATATCCATATATATATATATGTATTTATTTATTTATTTGTACCCACCCACACGTTCCTTTTTTCCGTTTCTTCTCTGCGGATTCCAGGCGGGCCTGATCCGGACGGACAGCAACGAGTTTTTCATCGAGCCCCTGGAGAGGGGGCAGCAGGAGAAGGAGGCGCACGGGAGGGCCCACGTGGTGTACCGCAGGTCGGCCATCCGGCGGGACGGCGCGCAGCCCCACGAGGACCTCCCTCCCGAAGGTAGCGCCGGCCGCTTCGGAGCGGCTGCGGACGGGTTCGGAGAGGGGCCGTTTCTCGTCTCCTCTTGCGCGGGTGGGCCGCGGGAGGGCTGGTGCCTCCGGGCACAGCTGACGTTCGTGTCTGCATGGGGAGGGATCGTCTTTAAATCCAACGGTTACTYGATCCTATTGCAGATCTGGTACTCGGTCTGAAATCTAGCGTTCCCCAATACTCAGCATGATGATAATGTAGATGATGAGCATTCTCAGGGCCCTCGTCGGAAAACTTCCTGGGGACGATAACATCCGTACCAACACCTTTAAGAAGTAGGTTTGGCTGCTGAGTGAAAGGAGTGACTTGCTAAAGGGCCTGAGCATGACGGTCATCTGCACGCAACTTTGGTCCTGACTTCCAGGCTTGTTGTCTCGGTGAACCCCCGCGGCAGTCCCCGCTGTTCGTCCCCTTGCTCTAGCGCTACCGAAGCTTGCTAGCTGCCCACGCCATTGCCACCACGCCTGTCCCCCGCCCACCGTGAAAAAATCARCTTACGGTGACTTGCCCATTAGCAGTTCTCACTGCGCTTTGGAGAGAGCTTGGTCCTTTTGAACCGCGTCTTGCGCGGGGAGGATTTCTCATGACATTTGCCCTCAGGCTTGCGTGTCTATCGCTGTGGCTTTAGGCTGGCCATAGCTCCCAGTGAGATCATTAGCAGCATCAAAGACAAGGAAACGCTGAGCTGTTGCTGGAAATCTTTCGCATTTGGGGAAAATTGGATGAGTTATATGGGTCGGGCGAGGGGAGAGCACTCCTAGGCACGTGTGGTCAGACCCATGGAGGATTTCATCACCCTTGGAACCGGGATGGAATGCAGACTCAGGACTCATGAGGAAAAGGGTCAGGAAGCGCCTGGCCTGGCCTAGGAGTGGGTGGGAGGACGCGTTTGGCCTCAAAGTGCCAGGAGACAGAGATGGAGGTGCTGCGTTTTTTTGTGTTAATCAGCTATACATAGTTAAATGAGGTGCTGATTTTTTTCTGGATGATGCAAGTTCTTCTTTTTCCCAGCAGTCATCGTACCCTTCTCTGCTTTCCTTTTTCTAGCGTCTGGCCTTTTATTTTATTTTATTTTTTTGCGTTGAGGCAGAAAACGTGCCTTTTTTATGGCATCTCTCAGCCACAGGTTGAGCTCTGCACGCCTAGCTAGCCCGCTGGCTTCCCGTCCCGCCGGCGCGACGTCGAGCGCGCGCAGAAGTGTTTACGAGCCTGGGGGGTCAGAGGGGCGCGAAGGTGCTCTGTAAACTCGTCGCACTGCGTTTGCAGCGAGGCGGAGGAGTCAGCCCGCCGCAGCGTCTGCCCACCTCCTGCCACGCCGCGGTCGCTGAGATTTGAAAGAATTTCGGGGACGCGCTTGTTGCTTTTGGAGTATCGCTACGAGGATTGCAATGGAAAGCCTCGGGGGACGGTGCGGCGGTAGGGAGAGAGCGATGAAGGATGCTCTGGCCGTGACCGCCGGCTCCCGAGGAGCAGCCTCGGGCTTTGCACTCGTCCTCCCCATCCATCGGCAGCATCCAGAGGTGCCCCACCGCCAGGCAGCAGACAGCCCAGCACCCTAATTACGCGTGGCTATCTGTTTGCTCCCAGTCCAGAGCCATTTCCACCACGAATTTGTTGTGCAGCCATTGGGGAGATATAAAAATATATACCATTTTCTGCCTAATTATTTCTTGGAGTGAGGTGCGGAGGACTTTGCTCCAAACGGGCTGCGGAGCCCAYGTGCCAGGAGCACCGAGGTGCCCCCGTGCCAGCTTGCTTCATTGACCTTCGGGGCCAGGATTGGCCTCTCCATCCCATGAGGATGTGTTTATGGCTTCGTGTTGCCTCCACAACTCGTTTGGGGAGCAGATTTGGGGCTTTCGGGGCTGGGAAATCGGTGGGAGCCGGGTGCGAGCCAGAGATCACCGCTCCATCTAGCCTTACTGGCTCTTTTTCCTCTCTGCTGCCCTCCTCTGCCTCACTCAGCGCCCCGCTTCCCGGTGGGAGAGCTGCCCAACTCGCTGGAGCTGGTGGAGGAGCGGCTCGGCGACGCGGAGCGGAAGCGGCGCCACGCCAAGAAGGACGACTACAACATCGAGGTCCTGCTGGCCGTGGATGATTCGGTCGTGCGCTTCCACGGGAAGGAGCACGTCCAGAACTACGTCCTCACCCTCATGAACATAGTAAGGCTTTCCCCTTTTTTTTTTTTCCTTTGGAGGGAGGGGGCTGTTTTCGCAGAGCGGGGCTCGAAGGCTGCCGATGGGGACGGGTACAAACGGGGGGGGACGTTGYTCCCGCGCATTGTGGCGTATTTAATTTCCCACGGTGGCCTGGCAGCGTGGACCTGCTCAAGACCCATCTCCACGGACGTGTTAAGAGAGGTAGGTTTCTCCGATGAAGGCTCTGGCGTCTTTTTCCCTGCGCTTCAGGGAGGAATTTCCATGCCGGGGTCGGAAAGGGGGACGGGAAGCCCTGTGCGCCCTCTCCCCGATTTCTTTGCCTCCGATTTCCCCCTCTTTTGTGGATATTTGCCACCAGCGTCTGTGTGCCTGCGTCCCAGAGCACCTTCTGTTTCTCTTGGCCACGACCGTCTCCTCCTCGTTGCTGAAATCCCCGCAAATCCTGGGAAAGCCGCGTTTTCGGAGAACAGCCGTTTCCACTTATTTATTTATTTTGGAAGGTTCCCGTCTGTTGACAAGGGAGAAGATTTTCGGCCTCTCCCCCGCTGCCCAGAAAAGCTGCAGACCTTGAGCTCGCGGATTAGTCGGATGTTTGTGAAAGCGGGTTTACGGCGACGGCGGCGCTCGAGGCCTTGCTCCTGCGCTTCCGGCGGCGCTGGGCGTCCTCCCGCGCCCCGCGGCAGCCTGCTCTCGTTCCCCCCTGCCGCCTGGCTTTCGTCTGCCCTTTTCCCTTTCATCTTCCTTTAGCAAACAGTACACRTATTCCCCAAATCCTGGCAGAGGTGGAGGATGAATATTTATCCTACTGTTAATTTTTCGGGAGGTTTGCTCTGCTGGCAGCGCCGTGTCCGCGAAGGGGGTCAGCGGTCCTGAAGATCTCGCTCGCTCTCGCCTTTCCCTCCCCTCCGTCCCCACCTCGGCTTTCCCTTCTCTGCCGCCGTCTCTCCCTGGCCGAGTGTCTCGTGGGAGACCTACAAGCCATCCGTAAAGCCCATGGCGGTGGCTAGTTAATGGCCGTAACCCCCCTTTTTATTGCCTTAGGGGTTTGGCGGCGGCGTCCCAGCSGTTGGGATTAGGCTGTGGGCAGCGTGGGGATTTCCCGGGAGCCCGGAGGCGGGCGGGAGCGCGGGGACCCGCGCGGGACCGAGGTGCCTCTCCACGCCAGTATCTTAAGAGGGTTTACGGGGGTTTGCTTAGCGGGGATGGGTCCGATCCTCGGCACAGCATCGGGAAACTTTTAAACTTTTTTAGTTGCTAGAGACGTGGGGGAGAAAGCGGGGGGAGCAGTGCCGGGCAAATTACAGCGCTGCCGGCGGAGCACATTTCCCCTCGCCTCGGCCGCTCCGCGTGAGCGAGGCGGAGAGCGCGGCTCTCGCCGAGGCGCTGGCAAACGCCCGGGCCGACGTCTGCAGCGGAGGGAAGCGCGTGCGGGCGGGGGGGGGGGGGAGAAGATCTTCGGCCCCTCTGCGGTCCCGCCAGCGGAGCCCTCTGCCCGGAGCCGCCCGCTTTTTGCCGGCGCAAATTTTGCCGGATCGGGGCCTGCGTTGCCCCTTTGCAAAGGTCAGACCCGCTCGGCGGGAGGATCGGTTGTCACGCAGAAAGGTTAACGCYGATTCTTTACGAGCTTGGAAAGGGGGTGGTGGTTTGCTTTTTTTTTTTTCTCAAACGGAAGCCCAGCCGATAAATTTTGAGTCTCATAAAGCACTCATGTAGTCTGGRAAATCGGAGTCTCGGAGCTGCGCAACATCTGCGTGAATTGTCACAGCATCCTCGGTTTCAAACCGAAGTTTAAAAAAAAAAAGGGGGGGGAAAAAAAGGAAAAAAGAGAAAAGCCCCATAAATCTGGCTTATGTATTCATAATATTCATCTGGTCTGGAAAATTATGACATAGTCGAGGAAAATTATTTCTCTCTTGGACAAGTGAAAAAGTATATTTTAATTAAAAAAAAAAAAAAAAAAAAAGGGCTAGTAGCTCCCAGGTACTGCAGAATTGTCCCGGATTTTGTCCCGGCCATAGCAAGGTCATAAATCTCAGGCTTTTCCTTGTGCTTTTTGTCAAAGGGCTCTGAAGCACGTTGAGAACTTTCTTACATATGACCATATGGTTTTAAAAATGTGGGGTGGTGAGTGTTAAATTTTAGAAAGTGCGTGTTTTCTTCTGTCTTTAGCACTTAGGGGTAGAATGGGTATTTAAAAAAGAAGTGCATATATTGGTTTCAATAAGTATAATTTGCTCCTCATAAAGCAAGTTTAATGTGCTGGGTAGGTGTGATATTGCGATCCCCCGGTCCCTGAGCATCCAGACGATCTCCCAGAAAGAAACAGGGAGGAGGGGAGGCGAGATCCGAATTTCCAATTTAAAAGCAAAGGAAGAAAAGTCTTTTTTTGTTGTTTTTAAAGAAGGGGTGGGAAAAAAACGCCCTTCTCCGTACTTGCTAGAAACGGAGAAGAAAAAGGTTGGAACTCATATTTTCCTTCGCAAAGTAAGCCTGAACAGCAGATGTTGATGTAGATCTTATTGACTCACAAGCCCTCCCTGTTCTTCCAATTATATTGTCTTCTCCCTGGGTTTCTCCTGGGGTTTCTGAAGCTGTAGGTCAAACTTGACTCACCGGTATGGCTGACTAATCCCCTCGGGTTGATAAGATCACTCACCTCTCCCTCAACGGCCGTTTTTTTCTTTCCACAAAATGCAAGGATGCGAGTCCGAGGCGTTTCCTCCCGTCCGATGAATTGTGCTCCGAAGGGGGCAGTTGCTCGYGGCGAGGTGCTCCGTGACCGAGGCAGAAGCCGTGGGAAACCCGGGCGTCTCCGGCTCTCCTGACRGGAGGAGCGGTGATGTCATTGAACATCTGAGCCCGCATCCTTGGGAATTTTTGCTTATTCAGGCTCGGGCTGCTTTGTTTTGTGTTTTTTAAACAAAAAAAAAAAGAACAAAAAAAGGAAAGGAAAAAAGCTGGGGCGGAGGAGGAGGAGGAGGAGGACGTGATCCTTGCACCTGGCCTTGCGCGGCGGTGGGAAGCGCGGCGGGAATGAGAAAGAGTGGGCTCAGGGGCGTTTATTMCCGCGGAGGGCTTGGTTAAGCAGACGCCGAGTACCGGGGCGGCTGTGTGCCCTGTTCCTAACTTTCTTTTGCTTTGTTTTGCCTTATTTTTATTTTATTCTGTTTTCCCTCCTCAGGTGGATGAGATTTATCACGACGAGTCCCTGGGCGTCCACATTAACATCGTCCTGGTCAGAATGATCATGGTGGGGTACCGCCAGGTAAATGCGGAGCGCGGGCCCGCGGGGCGCCGGCCGCCGGCGGGGCYGAGGCTCCTTCCTCCCGCGCGGGGGTTTCGCTCGCGCTGAGACGCGGCGAGGAGGAGCTGCTTTTTGGGCCGGCCCCGCCGAGGCCGGCTGTTGCGGTACGATGGTTTAACCCCCGTGTCCTGTCATTCACACCCCTCCGCGCCCCTCGGGGTGTCTGAGTGCCGGTTAGGAATAGGGAAAAACACAAGAGGATCCACGGAGGAAAGTTTTCTTGATGAGATCTGTATTGCTTCTAGTAGAAAAGAAGAGGTAGAAGTTGCTTGTAAAGGGTAGGAAGGGGATGCTTTGCACGGGTTGCCGAAGGGAGAGGCATCCGGGATTTTCCCCTGCTCGCAGGCCCCTGGAAGACCTGGACCTGGGCTTCCTCGGAGGCTCCCTTAGAGGTGGGACATCAGGAAATTATGGGGCAAATGCAGCTTCCCAAATTGGCGAGAGCTGCCTATCAGCGAGGAGAAGCTAAGGCCACCATCTCCTACGTGCCGGGCTTGACTCAGCAGCCCTGGAAGGCTTTGCTGTCTCGGTCTTCAGCAATGGGGGAAGGACATGGACAGGAAAAGTGTGCAAAGGTTTCACGTGGTTTCTCAGCCTGGAATTTTATTTTATTATTATTATTATTATTATTTTTAAGGCTTATTTGAGTGTGGCAGCGTAGAGGTTTTCTTTAAAGCGTAGTGCAGTTTGGTATACTTTTTGTGGCAAGCCCCGTCCTACCTGAAACGTTCTAGCAAGAATATTAACGAGTCCAACGAGGTAATATCTGTGTGTGGTCCGTCATAATCAAGGCCCGTTAGGTCTTGGAAAAACACCCAATTATTACGTAAATCTGCTTGGCCAGCAGAAACCACCTGCACGCTGGAGACCCGGTGGCGGTTCTCTGGGGCGCGAGGATAAGACCGGAGGCAGACTGTTTTTTTGGAGGCTGCTGGGAGACCGGGAGCATCGTCTCCATCCGAGGAAGCCAGTAGAGCGCCTGGCTGCTTGCCGCCGGGGCTTGGGCTCTGGTCTGGAGGATGATATACGGAGGGGAAGGGATTCAGCTGCAGTGCTGCGGCCAATAACTGAAGGGACGGGAACTTAAGGGCTCCGTTTAGGATGATTTATCCTCGCAGATCCCTGCGCTGGAGGCAGCTGGTCTGGTTTGCCTAGCTGCGTCATTGTTTAGGTTCGAGGGATGATGTGGAAGTGATGTGCAGATGTTCGCGTCCAAGCTGAGCCTCCGTTAACCACCGTTGGTCTGGGACGCTTCCTGGGGGAGTCCTCTCGTGGCCCGGGGCGGCAGCGCGTGGCACGGCTCGCGCTGGTTTGGCGTTGGTTTCTGGCCGCCGTTGAAGTTGCCTCCCGTCTCGGCCAGCCCGCCGGGTTTGTTTTTGTCTCCTGCCTCGCTTTTTGTAGCGTAAGGACTCCGGGGCTTCTGTCTCCAGGCCGCAGGAGGAGCACTATTTCCTACCTTTCTTGCAACTCCTGCAGTTCGGCGGGTGCCTGCTAACCAGGAAAGCGTGTGACTCGGGGGACTGCCACAAGTATACTTTCATATTTTTCTGTCACAAGTATATTTTTTTGCAAAATGGCTACGCCAGGGAACTGTGTAGTTGGACAAAAAAAGGTGCAAACCAGGGCGAGTGCTCTCCAGCAGTCCTGGAGCGCCTTTGCTCGTTTTCTGCTCGGGTCTCGGTCTCTGCGGGCCGGGTTTTTGCGGGGGAACGTTGCTCTGCTCCTTGTTAGGCGTCAGCATCTCGCRCAGTGACTCCGTCTCATAGCTTCTCGCCGAGGAGCCTGAGTAGGAGCTAGGAATCTAAATCCTCTTTGCTTTCCAGCGCGTCCAGGCTCCTGGGGCATTTCTGAAGAAAGGACTTTTTGTCATGAGCTCCGCGTCTTGCAGCGCGGAGCAAAACAGCCCTTTTACCAGAAGGGATCTATAAACCGGCAGGGAATTTGAGCAGCTAGAAAACGGGGAGAAAAATCCACAGTTTCTGACCTGAATTTTAAAGCCTTTTCCATAAGATCACCCATGTTTTGTTTTGTTTTTTTTCCCCCTCCATCTTTACGCAGTCGGTCAGCCTGATCGAGCGAGGGAACCCGTCGCGGAGCTTGGAGCAGGTCTGTCGCTGGGCTCATTCCCAGCAGCGCTCCGAGCCGGAGCACGCCGAGTACCACGACCACGCTGTGTTCCTCACCAGGCAAGATTTTGGCCCCGCAGGTATGCAAGGTACTGTATTTATCTCGATCAGGTATGTGCAGTTTGCTGGGGGAAAGCCAGCAAGGGGAGAGGATTTCTTGCGGACGCAGTCCGTGTGCCGATGGCCTGACGTTGTTGGCCAGCAGGTCTGGAAAAAAGTTATAAAAATTAGTATTTTTTTTTAATGTGAAATAGAAGACAGAATTAATCCGGGGCATCAACATGAACTGAGAAAAATTGCCTTTTTTAATTCATTAAACCCTTACCTGCCATTTTGGTTTCATGCACCAATCCTCCCCTTGTCCCAAAGAGCCCCAAGCAATTAAAAAAAAAAAAAAAGTTATAAGGATGAAATATGAAAGGGAGCTTCACAGGGTCAGTCAATCCCTTCTGCCCACTGGAGGACCTTTAAAGCCTGATTTTACATGGATTGGTTTCTTGGCTGTCTTAGGGCTGGGCACTGGAGCATTCAGTAAATTTTGGGCTGAAAAGGAAGCTTGGCTGCAGTAGTGATGCCCAAAATCAGGGTCAAAATTCAGAAGACCAGGCAAAAATCAGCGTAGGTACCAATGAATTTGCAGAAGAGGCTTCTGGCGTTTGACTGATCCGTTAGAAACACAGATGCTTTGGTGGCAGTACGAGAGCTAACTTCTGCCTCTCTCAGCATGCTCCTGTTCTCCAAGCCTGCTGCCCGGTGGCAGAAAACACGTGAGTTTCTAGCATGAGTCATTCCAGTGTATGTAGGATGGATGAGAGGTGGAGAAGGAATCCTGCCYCAGCCTCCGTTAACTCCCTGGGAAGGGTCTTTCCTCAACAGCGAAYGCAGGGATTAATCACAGGAGACATCCACCTGGGAGTCCTTGTGAGCTGGGCAGCCAGGAGCAGAGCTCACGCCGCACCAGCAGCATCCCCACCGGGCCGTCACCTCCAGGGTCCAGCCACAGGCAGTTCCTCCTCCAGAAACTTCCTCCGGAGTCGTATGGCAGCACTGGTGAAATACCAGTTTTTATTTCATTTTTCTAGACCCTTCCTGGCAGAGCGACTGTGTCCAGAGACATTGGTGAAAGGACCTTTTTTGGCATGCGGGCAAAAGGAGGTGGCTCGCTACACTCCCTCTGGGTGGGATGGAGCCTTGAAAATTGGGATTTTCTTGTGAATTTTCCCCTGTGGTGGACRCATGCCTTGTGAAACGGGCTGGGTTACTGCAGAGGATGCCGAGGCTCCTCTCTCGCTGTTTATCTCCCTTCCTTCCTGGAGGGAGCTGCAGGCAAATCCCATGCAGAAGGTTCCAGCCCCTCTGCTCCCTAGACCAGGGCTTGGACTGCAGGGACCCAGAGGTGTGGTGGCTCCCATAATCCTGGAAATCCTGATTTTTCTCACTATGCTCCCAGGCCCTCGGGGARCAGCTACTTTGGCAGCTCCCAGCTACCAAGGTGGTTGGCGCTGCTAAGYGGCGATGATGAGCCCACATCAGAAGGTGGTGATAAAATTAACGGAGTAGCCCTGCTCTGGGGATGCTCATTCCAGCTCCTTGCCGTGTTCCCCATGGATCTGGCCGCTGCTTTTCATGTTTCCGGGTGCCTGTTTGCTTTTGGCAGAACTTGTGGCCGTCGTRTTCTTGCCTGGCTGTGTTGCATGGTCCAAAGCATGGTTGCTTTTTGCCCACCAGGAGCTACCCTCTCTTTGGGCTGCTGGAATAGTAACGTTCTGCTTACTCTTGCTTCCTCTTCTCAAAATGATGTCCTTTCCACTCCTTACCCCCCTTTCAGCTCAGGGTTATAAGAAGCGAAGAGCCGGGCTGTGGTGCCTTCATATTCACAACACTTGCTGACAGAGTACGTTCACTGGTGGTATCTAAGCTGCTCCTGGGAAGGTGGCTACGGGAYGTCCTGTCACTAGTTATGTGCCCGATGAGCAATGGAGGTGGGGTTAAAATCTGGGCCTTGAACCAGTGCAGTCCTCTTAGGCTGGCTGTGAAACGGCAGCCAGCCTATTTCCCCGCTGCATGACGGCTGCTCCCCATCGCCTTTGGACACCGCCGGTGGCTCGCTCTGTATCGTGCYGCCTCACCTTAGCCAGTAGAACAGATGACAAGTGTCTGATGGAGCTTGGCATGGGTTAAGCCGGAGGCGTGTAATTGCGAAACATTGCGGTCTTGCAGGATAGCTCTCTGGTGCGGATCCAAGCCAAGCCCTCGGGTCTTGAAAAACCTTCTCYGTGCTGGCAGCAGCCCTGCTCACAGCATCTCTTGATGTGCGCGGGAGCAGTCCTGGCCAACACTGAGTAATTTTGGAAAGCTGATGCAATTATTGCTTTTYGAATTAAGAGAAGTTGGAAGGCGTGAAGCAGAAGGGCCACAAGGCACAGCTGAGCTGTTCTGTCCTCGCATGTGGGCTGCAAATAAAACCCTGTCTTCYAAAGAGAAATGCCTCTGGGTGGCAGACAGACGGATTGTGAATTATTCATTGCTGATTTAAGGCCATGTCGAAACTAGAACAGACTACYATTCCCCCAGTCCCTCCACAGCAGGAGCGCAGGGAGGCCTCTCTCTCCCAGGCTGAAGGATGCTTCTAAGTTTAATTTGTTGCATTGGTTGGTCTTTGTGTGAGCTACCAGRGTAGGTCAGCAGTCCGTCTGAGAGGCTGAAAACCAGGGTAAAATCTCCATAAAGAAGAATAATGGGCATTTGGAGGAAGTTAGATAACGGCCTGTGTCTTGCTCGTGAAGCTGAGAATGTGTCCCTTCTCCGGTGCGCATGTCTGGTGACCTTCTGCAGACTAATCTGATCTTTAGCAATTCAGTATTTTTCAGGTAGTTACTTCTTGTCATCGTTCTCCCATGGATAACCCTTTAGTTCATTCAGTTCTTCCAAAGATCTTAACTATGAAATATTGGTCATCCTTAGCCAAAGACCTTTTTGTATGCCTATATCCCATTTCCTTGCTAGACATCAGGGGCCTCTCTGGGTGGGAATTTATCCCATCTTCATTCTAGAAAAAATATATGTGCTCTTCCCTTGTAYGGAAAACTTTCCACATCCCTACTCTTTTTTTGTGGAACACTTATTTAAAACAAAATCTTTTGAAATGATTTCCCCAGGTCTTGATGTATTTTTTTATAGTAAAAACCCAGTCATCGGATTCTCTCTCTCAAGCTCTTAGTTTGGCCTGTTACCTTTTGCTTTTTCCTTGTGACTGCAGCGTCCATTGAGCAGATGATTTCTGTGAGCTTTTGGCAGTTGCTCTCTGCTCTTTTTCTGATGGTGCCTTAGTTTGTTTGTTCGTTTGAGTGAAGTCTCTTTGCGCACTTGATTTTGGGGAAGATGAAAACCAAACTCTTTTCCTGTTAAACAAAACTCTAAGTATAGATATCTAAAGCAGGCTACTTCGCAAAGATCCTTGACATGGAGGTTTTTCTCTGAGGTTACATGGTATTTTGCAGGCAAAAGCGAGCTTGCCCTGCATGTAGGGAGAAGCAGGTATTTAGTTTGCCTTAGGCTTTTGCTCTGGAAATTGTGTTCAGCCAGCTTCTACCTCAATTTATGCTCAGGCTAAAAAGAATCTGTTTCTTCCCACAAAACACCATGTAGATGTGCCCTTCAAGGGTTAGTGTCCGGGCTTGTTTTGAAAAATGAAATTGTTATGACAAGAGAAATTTCCTTTAAATGTTCCGGTGCAGGACGACACCCTGGAAAATCTCCACTCAGCTGATAAACAGAAGTATCAAGGGAAACACCACCCTGATCCTCTCAGACAAGCAGCTTCCTCCGTGCCTCTGTTGCTCAGAGGTTACACACATTTGCAGTAGGGATTGGAAGTGCTGCTGCTGGGCCAGTTTGGGCTCTCCTCTTTCAGGAAAGGTTAGGACGCAGGTGTCAAGAAGATGCTGGGCCAGTGTCTGCCAGTCCTGCTGCCACTTTTCAACCCCAAACCTCTTGGTACTGCTTGTTCAGCACAAAATTCAGAGATCTTCTGCCTCTCTTTCCTGCCCTCTTCTTTCTTTGTGTGTCTTGGCTGACAACAGTTTCCAGGTGTCCAGCGGTGCASTGACAACCTGTCCCTTGTCCCCGCTGGGCATCCAGTTTTCTCAGTATGGCCACAAAGTCAATTATGGTTGACTCTGGAGCCTTCATTTGGGAGGAGAGGTAGGAAACACTTTCTTTTTGCTTTGACATGTTGTCCTCAGCTGGCTGCGTGGTGAATTTTGCTGGTGTGCCCATGGATGTTTCCTGCCATGGCTGCAAAACCAAGTGTGTGTCATCAGTCATGAAGATACTCTAACAGCTGGTGTTGGTAGCAAGGGAGGGATGGGGCTGTCTGCCTGGAAAGCTGGCTTTGGGGTTGAGC
The DNA here is from genome assembly GCF_003343035.1 of Apteryx rowi. Taxonomy (NCBI): domain Eukaryota; kingdom Metazoa; phylum Chordata; class Aves; order Apterygiformes; family Apterygidae; genus Apteryx; species Apteryx rowi. The sequence continues at coordinate 953,313 of NW_020449642.1, read as the reverse complement.
CCCGGGGATGGTGGTCCACCTTGGAGCCTCTCGGCATGTGTTCGCAGCCCCTTCTGGCTGCCGTGCCTGGAGACCCAAGCACTTCTGGGCTGGCCTTGGAAGGAGACCGCTTGTGTTGCGAGGCCAAGGCTCCCAGACTTGCATCATCTGAGTTTCTCTGCTAGCCCTGAGCTTGTCTGGTGGCTTCAGCTGTTCTCCGAAGGTGCTTTTAACCCCCTGTAGCCTCCATAACGCCTGGATGGGGCTTGGAAATGTTTTGGTCATCAAACTCCCCTCTCCTGCTGCAGCTCAGATGCCTGCTTGACTCTTAGAGCTTTCCTATCCCAAAATGCTGAGTTATCCAGCATGGTCCTGCTCCGCTTTCGCCAAAGCTCCTTAGGACCTGTAAGTACTTCCTTCACTAACTTCCTTCCCCATGATGCCAAAAAGGGTCTTTTTTGGAAGGAGGGGAAAAAAAACGGGAGTGATTCATTAAAAGTTCATTTTAGAAGGTGACAAGGAATGGATTGAATCGGGCAGAAGTAATGTGTGAAAAAGAAGGGGGGGGAAAAAAAAAGCAACAAGATGCAAAAAAGGCACATCGCTGGCTCTGCTCGTGGGAGGCGGGAGGCGTTCGCTGCCCCACTGCACTTCACTTGATCGAGGGGTCGTGCCCGGGGAGGTGCATGGTGCTCCCCGGCTCTGTCGTGCGTGTGGACGCTCCGTGTTTTCGGGGCTGGGGCGCGTGCATGCGCGGGTGCATCGCCGAGGCCTGTGGTGAGCTAGACCRGGATTTTTGGAGGGGCTCCGGGCCGTGAGGGACACCTCTCTTTTTTTCATTCTCTCTCTCCCTTTCCTTTTTTTCAAGCAACCTATTGCAGTTGTCGGCACAGCCAGGCCGAGTTGGAAGTGCCACAGATTTAAGGGGAAAAAAAGTAAACCTCACATAGTCCCCCGGGACAAAGGCTCCCTATGGTTTTGTGGTAAGATTATCAGTGGCRTCAAGAGGCAGAAAAAGCAGCTGTGTTAACTGCTATGGCCAAAGGGTTTGAGGCAGCGTTAGGCATAGCTGCGCCTGGATGCAGAAGATGTCCCGCGTTATCCCAGGTTCCAGATCAGAAAGACAGTGAATATCCTCTCCTTGCTTTAAGGAGAGGAGTTCCCATCACGAAACAACCTGGGGGTCGTGGCAGCTCTGCTCTGGGGAGACTTTTCTGAGGGTGCCGTGGGCCCAGCCGCCCTGCTGCTTTCCTTGGCTTGGTTTTTAMGGTGCTGCCTCCAAAGTGCATTAGCACGAAGGCACAGGAGCGCYGCCGAGCCTTTGGGTGCATCGCTATAACGTTAGCCCGTTTTTGGCACTAGGAGCCAGGRTGATTTTGCTGGAGACTGGCCATGGTTTGTGACCGAAACAGCTCTTGCTTGCAATGTTTTGCTCCTTCAAAAGTTCTTTCTCTCTCTTTTTCCTCTTTCTCTTCTCTCTCTTTCTCCAGGTTACGCGCCGGTGACGGGAATGTGCCACCCTCTCCGCAGCTGTACCCTCAACCACGAAGATGGCTTCTCCTCGGCTTTCGTTGTCGCCCACGAGACCGGCCACGTGTAAGTCACCCGAGGAGAGCTGGCTGCCCCGTTTGGGCTTTTTCCCTTCCTCTGGTGGCCGGGCAGCGTGGCAGGGGAGGCATCACCGAGGCAGGGCCCGGCTGGGCTGTGGGTAAGGTAGCTGAGGCCCTACTGCTGTCATCACACTAGTTAATCAGTCCGCGATGAGCAGCGCTGGGATGGATCGGTCTCTTCTGCCTCCAAATTGTTTTATGCCCTCCAGCAATCACGGCAGGACGCCTGTAGTGGAGCGTGCTTTGGAAAGGGGATTTCTTAACGAACAGCTAGCACCACTTGTGCTTTTTTGCCTATCTGAAGGGGATTCTGGATCATTATAATCATTAGAATCGGATTGTTTCTTTTTGCCCTTCTCAAATGCATCTGCGTGTCCATCAAAAACCCCGCAGCCTCACCAGCATGTCCCCAGCATCCTCCTTAAAGCCCTAACAGGTAACCTGCAGGCAGAGTTTGCCTCCTCATTTAAAGAGGAGCAAGCAGCACAGCCTAAACGCCGTCTTTAATAGATACGATGGGCTGATGCGAAGCCAAAGCCCCAAGGAAGGCAGCTCACGGGCTTTTCCAACAGGTTAGGTATGGAGCATGACGGCCAGGGCAACCGCTGCGCGGACGAGACCAGCATGGGGAGCATCATGGCGCCGCTGGTGCAGGCTGCCTTCCACCGCTACCACTGGTCCCGCTGCAGCAAGCAGGAGCTGAACCGCTACATACAGTAGGTCGATCCGAGCCGCTAACGTGCTCCCTTCGGGCGGCGTAGTAGTAGCCTGATGAAGCCTAATAAAAAATGGAGCGAAAGCTCGCAGAAATTCTCTGTTGGCAGATCGCAGATAAATGCATGCGCGGTCCCAAACCTGAGCCCATCCCAAGGTGTATCTGAAATACCTTTGGCCATTTGATTTGGGCAGTCTGCGTGTTGCCTGCGTGGTTTCTTCTTGCCAGGCCTTCAGGCTGGCAGGTGTTTTGTGCTGTATAAAAAATATAGAAACACACCAGTGATTTTTCTATTTATTGAGCCAAAAAGAGTAGCTGTAAATCCTGAAAAATGAACAGGTTGCAGTGATGGTACCTGCTAGCGTTAAGGTGGTCTGTCTCCCTAGGAAACTGCAAACAGCGGCTAGACACCTYTAATTCGGATACTCTGACCAGTTGGTCTTTGCTAGCTGACATGAAAGCACGTTTTGCAGCAGTGGGTAGGCTTTTGCATCCAGGCCAAGAAAATTCAGGTCCCTTAATATCAGGGGTGAAGGTAATGGAAAGGATGATGGAGGGATCTCCTCAGCAGCTGACCCTTTCCTTGCCTCCGCCTGATGTCTCTGCAGCTCCTACGATTGCCTGCTGGACGATCCCTATGAGCACCAGTGGCCCGAGTTACCCGAGCTCCCAGGGATCAATTACTCCATGGACGAGCAGTGCCGCTTCGATTTCGGCGTSGGTTACAAAACGTGCACAGCAGTGAGTACGGCCCCCGCGTGGCTTTTCCCTTGCCCGCTGCAGRAGGGCAGGGAAGGCTGGTGGAGCTGGCTGGTGGGGCGTACCTCGCCGTTGCGCGGGGAGCATCGGCGCTTACAGAGCCAACCCAGGGTCCAGGGTGCCGCAGAGCTGGCACAGGTTGTCACCCAAGCCCAGGGGCATATCGCACCATCATGTGCTCACCAGGATCCTCTGCTGTCCTTCTCTTGCCTTGAGGAAGGGATCTCCAGGGGCTAGGGAGGGTGTTGCAAATGCAAGGGGGTGTCCCTGCGGACGTGATGGCGTGCTCCTGTCTGTTTTGCAGTTCCGGACCTTCGACCCCTGCAAGCAGCTGTGGTGCAGCCACCCGGACAACCCCTACTTCTGCAAGACCAAGAAGGGGCCCCCGCTGGATGGCACCGAGTGCTCGTCGGGCAAGGTACCGGTGCACGCTGCCTCTGCCGTGGTGCCTGGGTGCAGCAGGCTCCGTACGTACCTCCACACACCCCTGCGCCGGTGGATTCACACAGCCACGTAAAGTATGGGTGCTGAGTTTTAGGAAAACCTTTGAGGGAGGCCTCTGTGCTAAGGAATGCTCCAAATTAGTTCTTTCAAAGTGCTTCCTTCATCTGTGGCTTGCAGCAGCTCCCTTGCTTGAAGAAGTAGCATTACGCCTATTTTCCCCTCTAATTATCCAGTGCAACTGTGTTCAAACAAGGACTTTTTCTTCTGAGCCGTCTGGCCTTGCTGCCCGGTTCTGAAGAGGAGTGGTGCTCCTTCTGTCACATGGCAAGAAGAAGTGATGTCATCAGGTTCGCTTTAGGCTTTCTTAGCATGCTCGTTATCACGGATGCATTGGAAAAGCTGCTGGACCAAGTCAGATTTGGGTTCCAATCAGCATGACAGCTGAAAGCTCCGCTTTTTGGAGTGACTGCCCAAAAGCATGCTGTTGGGAGAAGGTCATGTGTTTGGCAAGCTGGTAAAAGTTTTGGGGTGAATCTTCCCCCTTCTGTTTCCCTATTGCTTAAGCAAATTTGAGATCAAAATCCTTTTGGCCAGAGAACAGGTGTGTTTAAAGTACCCAACAACTTTGCTGTGATTTCTACGGAAACTTATTAAATCTCGCTGAAAATGCTGCCTTGTCAAGTGCCGAGGACTTGAATGATCATCTGTCAAGAATTTCCAAAATTAGATGTTTTGAAACATGTGCAAATGTGTTACATGTAGTGCTGGCATGTGGCTCCAGACGACTGAACGTCTGGACAGGGAAATCCTTCCTTTAGGCCCATGATGGACATGGCGCAGCAGCAGCATCAGCCTTTTCCTGCTAGAGCACAGGGCCACACGGTCCCCAGCACTGATCGGTGTTTTGCTCCTTGGTGGAGGAACATCTTCAGGGACCCTCTTGCTGTCTGTCACAGCAGTCACCGACAAGACAGTTTGCTTTTTCCCAGAACTGGAGTGAAACCCAGGGACGTTGTGCACTGTGACCATTCCCAGCCTCGGTCCTGCAGCCAGTGGGAGGACTGCGGCTGTTGGAAGAGGGCATGACTAAGAGCACGTTCCTCCTGTGCTTCCCATCGGCTGCTCGGCAAAGCACCTGTGGATGTGGGAATGCTCTCTTCCCGAGTGCTCTGGAAGAGGCAGGCATGCAGATAACCCCCATCTCTGCTCTCTTCCAGTGGTGCTTCAAGGGTCACTGCATCTGGAAGACCTCAGAGCAGCCTTACAGCCAGGACGGCAGCTGGAGCTCCTGGTCCAAGTTCGGCTCATGCTCCCGGACCTGCGGGGGAGGCGTACGCTCTCGCAGCAGGAGCTGCAGCAACCCGCCGTATGTTTGGCTCCCTCTTTTAGCACGGGTAAAATGGGAACTGGCCGAGAGCACGAGGCTCCTCGCTCTTCTCCTTGGGGCTCGGTCATGTTTGAGAGCTGAGCCACGTCGCGTTTGAGCAGCACCCCATCGATGTCCCGCTCACCCACCTGCTGTGTTTTCCAGTCCGGCGTACGGCGGGCGCCACTGCCCGGGAGCCACCTACGAGTACCAGGTGTGCAACCCTGAAGAGTGCCCGGGGCCCTACGAGGACTTCCGCGCCCAGCAGTGCTCCAAGCGCAACTCGTACTACACCCACCAGAGCACCAAGCACGCCTGGCTTCCCTACGAGCATCATGACGGTGAGTACGCTGCAGCCTACCTGCAGCACGGGGACTTCACGTACCCTCCTGTGCCCACCGTGTGGTCCTCTATCTGCTGCCCTCCTGGGAAGGCAAATTGTTCCTGCAGATCCAAGCCAGATCCTGGCTCTCGTCCTTCCTAAAGCGTCTCTGTGCTTCTCCTGCCCCATGGCTGGTGACCAGCGTTTGGATGTTCCTTGTCTCATAGCACAAGGTCATCTTGTTGCGTGACGCAAGTGTCCTGGGGTGAAAGCACACGCTGGGTCACGTGGTTGGGTGTTTACTAACCGTTTTAAAGTATATGTTCATAAATTTCTAGCGGAAGATGCAAGTTCGATTGCTATCTAGCTAGACCTAGAGGTACACTTCCCTACCATATCTCCCTGCCCCCTTCGTTGGTTTTGGTCAGTAGGACTCTCACCCCAGAAAGCCGCGGTAGCCAAATTTCCTTCCCTCCCAGAGGAAGCTGTGCCAGTGGCAAGTGCCTTGGGAAGGAGACCGCTGCACAGAAATCAGGATGTAGCAAACTCCTGAGCTGGAAAACAAGGCATAAAACCCCTCAAAAACAGTTCTCTTCAGCTGGCCCTTAACTTAGAGAAACCCAGACATTGCTCTGATTTGTGCTGTCCCAAAGGGCAGCAGAGGTGGTCTGAGAAAATCAGCCAGCGCTGAAACCTCTCCCCGCTTCTGTGTCAGCTGGAGGAGAACCGCTCCTAATCGTAAATGGAGATAAATCAGTTTGCACTGTTCTTAAATTTTTATTACCCCTTTCTGTGTACTTTGGCACACAGAAGGTTTGTTTTCCTTGGAGATGGTGCGGTGCTCACTCTGCTCTTGGATCCGTCCACATCCCGTGGAGGGGAGCGGCGGGCTGATGATCTTGCCTGCCGTCCCGGGGAGCGGCAGCGGGTCACGTGCTGCTCCGTGCTGGAATCGCAGCCAGGTCCGCATGCCTTCTGCGGCATTCCTCCTGCACGCAGCCAAGCAGTTTGCGTTTCAGTGTGGGGGTAGCTAGTCCAGTCGCGCTCTTTCCGGTTCACTCCGTTTACTGCCTCGTCTTGCTTTCTGGAGTGCGCTGGGTGAAAATACAGGCTCCTGAGCAGCAGGTGGACATGGTAAAATGTCCGTCAAGAAGAGCCTGGACTTGAGGAATCTTCTGGCTGTGCTCAGGGGTACGAGTTGAGATGGGTTTCTATTTTTGATCAGCGTAATGTATTTCCACAAGCCTTTTATTTTATTTTTTTCCTTTTTTGCCCCCCTCTTCCTGTTTCTTTTGCCGCAGATGCCCAGAAGTGTGAGCTGATCTGCCAGTCCGAGGGGACGGGGGACGTGGTGTTCATGAATCAGGTGGTTCACGACGGCACCAGGTGCAGCTACAGGGACCCGTACAGCATCTGCGTCCGGGGCGAGTGCGTGGTAAGGGGCTCACCCTCCCCGCTGACCGGTCCTGCCCTTTGCCCGTGCCGGAGGAAGAAGAGGAGCGCGTGTGCGTTGCCTTGAGCCCGCACCCCTCGGGGCCCTGCGCGCAGCCCTGGGGAGGGCAGGGCGGCTGGTGAATGCCAGACCTAACCCCGCGCTTGCCTCCCGCCCCGGGGCGACAGCACGTCGGCTGCGACAAGGAGGTCGGCTCGCTGAAGCAGGACGACAAGTGCGGCGTGTGCGGCGGGGACAACTCTCACTGCCGGACGGTGAAGGGCACCTTGGCCAAGACCCCGAAGCAGCTGGGTGAGAAGGCAATGGCGTGTGACATCGCTCTGTAGACCGTGGTCTACCTCCCTCTCCAACTGACCTTCAGTTGGCCAGCTCCTGGCAGCACCACATAGGGAAAGGGGGTGCTACAGGAGACTTGCTGGCAGGTTTTTGGGGGAAAAGTCCAGCCCTGGCAGCCACAAAGAGCAAATAATCTTAAGGGATCGTGCCCACAAACAGTAGTGAGTGCTACAGGTTGAGGTGACAAAAACTCTCATGTTCTTGCAACTTCCCAGTAAGGATTCCCTAATTTGCTGTGTATCTGAATCACACCTGGGTGGGGTTTTTTTTGTTTTGTTTTCATTTTGACCCACTGCTATGGAAAAAGTGGGCTGCTGGCTGGGCTCAGTAAGCGGCTGCTATATTTGAGGTCTTCAGACCTTGCAGGAGAGCAGAGTGGTCAAAGCAGAGCTCATCCAGTGTGCCTCCTGCTTGGACAGCCGGGGGACAGGGAGCACCCTGGAGCCACCTCCATCCCACTGCAGCAAGCACCCCAAAGAGGCGCTGTCTGGGTGGAGCACACACCGCTGCCCCTGTTCGTTTTCTGAAAGCTCGCTCTTTTCTTCCATCCTTCCTTCCTCCTCTCTCTCTCTTTCAGTGGGCATTTTGAAGATGTTTGAGATTCCTGCTGGGGCGAGGCATGTCCAGATAGAAGAGATGGAGCCAGCGTCCCACAGCATCGGTGAGTCGTGAGCCATCACAAGGACTGAGCGGCGCGCGGAGATTGGTTTTGCTGGGTGCTGCTTCTGCAGAGAAACCTGGAGCTTTCTGCAAAGCCGCACGAGCCACCTTTCAGAGGAGGCCTGGAAATGCAAGGAGCTAATTGCACCTAGAAGGTGGTAACTGAGAGCCGAAGACTAATTTAATGCCCAAGTCCTGCTTGGCGTCCGGTGTTGGTGTGCTGGACGCATTGGTCAAGACTGTCTGCTTAGAGGAGCTTCAGGGACTTGAGCACCGCCGGGAATATTCTCACCTCGAAGCCCTGTTCTGACAAACCCTGCCGGAGGGCCTTGTTTGGGGCGTTGCACTGTCCTTCAAAGGCGGTGGCTGGAAGAAATGACTTTGTAAATACCTGCTTTTTTTCTCTAGCTGTTAAGAATCAAGCCACGGGGGACTTCATCCTTAACGCCAAGGGCAAAGAAGCCAAAAGCAAAGTGTTCATCGGGATGGGCTTGGAGTGGGAATACGCCGTTGAAAACGGCAAGGAGAGCTTGAAAACCAGCGGCCCTCTGCACGAAGCCGTCAGTGTTTTGGTGAGTCCTGCCGACACGTCCCCTGGGAGAGTCGGGGCGACCGTCTCCCAGCGATTGCTGTGGCTGCATGTCTCGCGGTAGTTGCACTGACATTTGGGGAGTTAAAGATCAGATTCTCTGGGCATCCAGGGAAGGTTAGCTCTGTCTCCATCCCTGTGGTCCGCGTTGGCTTTGGGCGCAGACCGTGGTTCTGCAGGTCAGGGGAGAGGCCGGGGCACGCAAGCCAAGGCTGGAGTTTGCATGTTTGGGCAGTGCTTTTCTTCCCAGCTGGAGAGGTACATTCCCGCAGGGTAGGCTGTGAGTGCTCCTGGCTCAGCTAATCATGTTGGAGATGATAAAGGGTTTGGCCTGAGATATCCGTATACGAAACGGGTATTTATTCTCCTTCTTACTGCTGTCACTTGTTAAATTTTGCTCCTGTGAAACTCTTCTGTTTTTCAGTTTGTCCTACTGTTTATGTTACATGTACAGTACCACGTTGGTGTTGTTCACAACTTTGTCTCTGATTCCCTCCTCCTTTCTCCCTCACCCCCTCCTGTGGTTTCCTTCCCTTCCTCTGTTCGCTCCACTTCAATTGCCCTTCCTCTGCCTGCAGGTTGTTCCTCAGGAGGAGGAGGAGGTGAAGAGCAGCCTGATGTACAGGTACATCATCCACGAGGACCTGCTGCCGATGATCGGGAACAACAACGTCCTGCTCGAAGAGATGGATTCCTACGAGTGGGCCCTCAAGAGCTGGTCTCAGTGCTCGAAGGCGTGCGGAGGAGGTATTTCCCCCTTCTTTGAAGTAGGCTGCAACATGTACTTGGGAGGTTGCTTGGCTTTGTTAGACGGTGCATGAGTTCTTCTGGAGAGCTCTGGCTTGGTAACATGCAGATGCTGTTTTAAACTGCTTCACAAATTGCAAGGCTTCAGACATGGTTTGTCTGAGGAGAGCATCCAACTTTCTCTGGCACTGCTTGGAAGCCTCGCTTTCTTCCCCAAACCTGATGGGGTGATGCCTCTGTTCTTGGCACCTCTATTAATTTGGGGGATCTACCACAGGAGAATGAGTGTTAAAATCTATTATTGCAGAACGGTTTAGGTGTGCAAGGTGAGCGTTTTAGCCAGATTTCCTGTGGAAAGAGGCTTACATGATCATGTGTGTGCATGCTTTTGTCTGTCCATCCATGTGTCTGAAATCATTTTTGAACCCATTGGCTGATTTTAACCCACTCTGAGCCAAGGAGTAGTGTTCGTGAAGATGACTCAGTTCCAAAAACTTGCATGGAAGGGGGTGCCCGCATAGAGCTGACGCACCAGGAGTTGCTGTGATTGCAGGGGAGGTAGTGCACATGAGCTCATGGGTATGTTATACACGGCGGAGTCATTGCTGGGTTATTCCCTCTGGTGAGGAGTCATGCTGAGTGAGGAAGCGTGTGTGCCTGCGTGCTGGCGTTGGGGTGTTTGCTGGTGAAAGCCTTGCCTGGATATGACCAGTTGGATCTGACTTTGCAGCTGGCCCTGCTCTGAGCAAGGGGTTGGACCAGAGACCTCCAGAGGTCCCTTCCAACTTGTCTCTGAAATGATAGTTAAGACCTCACACTTGCACCTTGCACCAGACAGCTCGTGGCTTGCTTCCCAAGGCTGGTGAAAGTATAGCGTAGAACAAGCAAACTTCAGCTCTATGGAAAGAGCACCGAAATAAATGAAAAGGTTTTAATAGGCTGTGCAGATCTGCTGGCTCCAGCTTGCTCTCCTTTCCTTGTACCTGCAGGTGTAGATGTTGGAAGACTTCAGGGCTTGCAGGGTTGGAAACCGAGCCCTTGCTCGTTCCACTGACTTCGATAGGGCAGGGCTGCCCTCCAGGGTGACACAATTCATGCTTCACGCTAGCGCGGCCCCGACCTGGTCTGGTCCCAAGCAAGAGCAGTTCATTTGGCAAATTACAGCAGTGTTTTGGCTGTGCTTGTGATGTGGCTTTTTTTCCCTCCATCTGGAAAACTGAAGCTGAGTTCATAGCTCATTAAAAGCTCGTAGAGCTGCGATGGCTGTGTCTCCATCAGGTGCTGCGCGGGAGCACCCCTCGCTCCGTGTTCCCTGGTTGAGTGGCCGCTGTCCTGACCTGGGTTTTTGGCAGAGTGTTTTGGGGAGGGAGAGTTGGGGAACCGAGCCTGCTTGGCCCTGGCAGCCCCTTCCCGCGTTGGTGCGCCCGGCGCAGCCTGACAGCCAAGAGCCGACGCGCTGGBGGGGTGCAGGGGGCTGGACGGGACGGGGGGCCCTGCGGGGTGCCCTGACTCCCCCTGCTCTGCCCCTCTGCTTCCCCCAGGCATCCAGTACACCAAGTACGGCTGCCGGAGGAAGAGCGACAACCGCATGGTGCAAAGGAGCTTCTGCGACAACGGCAAGAAGCCGAAGCCGATCCGGCGGCGGTGTAACCTGCAGGAGTGCTCGCAGCCGGCGTAAGTCCTCCTCCGCTCGCCCTCTCCGCCGTGCTCGGGGCCGCGTCCGGAGGGCGCCGGCTGCTTCCCAGCGCGGGCGGCGATGCCGGAGCTCGCGGAGGACCACGTCCCCTTCTCCCTGCCCCTTTCCCGCTGCTAACCCGTTGCCCTTTGTAAACCCTCGCAGCTGGGTGGCCGAGGAGTGGGGCGCCTGCAGCAAGTCCTGCGGCAAGCTGGGGGTGCAGGCGCGGGCGGTGCAGTGCGTGCAGCACCTGCACAACGGCACCAGCCGCACCGTGCACGCCAAGTACTGCGGCGGGGAGCGGCCGGAGACCCGCAGGCCCTGCCGCCGCCTGCCCTGCCCGGCCCAGTGGCGGACGGGCGCCTGGTCGCAGGTGAGCCGCGGTTTGAGGGGCCGCGTCTGCGGGAGGGGGATCCGGGCGGCGCGTCAGCCCGGCCTCGGAGGGCAGAGCGGTTTCCCGGGGAAGGAACGGGCGCGCGAGGAGCGCGCGTCCCCCGCGCTGGCCGGGGAGCCCCTGCGGGGCGCGCGCCCCTGGCCCACGGCCGCCTTTCTCGTCCGGCGCAGTGCTCGGCGAGCTGCGGCGAAGGCGTCCGGCAGCGGCAGGTGGTGTGCAAGGGCAGTGACGGCGGCGCCGCACGGTGCGAGGGCGAGAAGCCGGAGGCCGTCCAGGTCTGCCGCACGGCCGGCTGCCCAGGTGAGAGGCGGCGGGGAGGACGTTCCCCACGGGGCCCCGGTTTTATGGAGATCCCTCCAAAAGCCGCTTAAAAAAATCCCTTCTAAGGTGTTTTCCGGTTGCTTTTGCGCGTTGCCGTTGGCTCCTGTCCAACGTTGGTGCTGGCCGGGGTCTGCCCAAGCGCCCTGATGCGGCTCTCTCCGCAGGGAAGCTCTCCAGCATCACAGACAACACCGACACCAGTGACCACGTGACGCCCAAAGTGCAGTGGGTACCCCAGGATGGGCCCAAAAATCCCGTTAGCAAGATCTCCTCGAGTAAGTTTTCCTCTCGACTCTTTTGGCCTTCCTGGGTGAGAGCCCGTGCGCTCGGGGAGGGAGGCTCTGCTGAGGGTTTGGAGACCACCTCCACGGCCCTCGTCCTCCTGCCTTTCTGATGGGGAGCTGACTTAGGAGGGGCTCTGAATCTCTCAGAGGGGAATCCAAAAGCCGATGTCCCATAACAGAGAGCACCGGAGAAGAGGTTTAGCCCGAGTCCCTTCTCGGGGCTGGGATCTGCCCTGCCTCCCCCTGGTGCAGTCGGTGCGATGGGCAAGGGGTTCAAAGGAAGGCTGCGTCCACCACCGTTGAGTGACTTTCGGGCGGCGGTGGGTTTTACCCTCCGCTCATCCATCCCGTCCACCTCTGATGCAAACCCTGACGCTAGGCTGCCATCTCGTGAAGTTCGGGATCTCCCGCCGTTTCCTTCCTCTGCCCTTTGCTAGACGTCAGGCGTTTCTTTCTGAAGTTGAAAGTCCAAAATGCTGCCAGCTTGAACAGGCCCCTCAGATCCCCGTGGAGCTCTGGGCTGGGATGTCTTGGCTGGGGACTGCAGCCTACACTTGTTTCACCTCCTGATTTTTATGCCATTTCCTTTCAACCACAGCTTTTTCGCAGCCTCCCATGTTTACCCCTGCTGGGAATCGGCTTTCAGGGCGTGATGCATCATGGCCTGCTTTGGCAATGCTCATTTGGAGGATCCCTTACTCTGGATTTTTCTCTCACATGGAGAAACCAGGAGCATTTTGGCTTATGCGTTGCTTTTCCAACCTCCCTCATCCCCCCCCCTTCCATACAAGCATGGCCAAAATCCCTGTAGCGGTGCAAAGAGCAAGAGCAGGCGGGCCCTTATGACCACTCCCCACTCTGGGAACATCGTGTAGGAAATCGGAGCGTTTTAGGGGCAGGGAGTTTTTAACTTTACCTGGCTCCAGTCTTATGTGAGTACTGGTAGAAAGCTGCCACCTGGTGACTCCTTGGTGGCCTTCCCAGTCGGGCAGAAGATCTTGGTTTACAGCTGACCATGATGCACTCGCTATTTATTTTGTTATTATGGTGCTGCCAAAAGCTTTCTTGGTTCGTTGGGGTTATGAGGGAGAAAGCGCTCTTTTTGGTGGCGCTGATTCTGCAAGGGCTGGCGGCATGGATTAGTCCCTCACCTCTCCAGCCAGCTCCCCATCCGTGGGATGGCAGGGACTAGCCTTGAAGGCAGGGACCTTCCATGGGTTTTCTCTTTGCTTTTCCTATTTGATGGACTGGTGGTTGCCCCCAGAGAGGTGAATCTGTTACCTGTAGGGTCACCTGCCACGTGTAGGGAGAGGATTTAATGTCAGCTGCTGCATCCCTGCAAGCCCGCTTGCTCTCTCTGCAGCCCCGTGCTGGCATTGCTTAGAGGAGTCTCTCCTTCATGCGACATGGTGGTTGTGATGGTTGTAGCACTCTTTGGAGGCTCCTGCTTGAGGCTGTAGACCTCAACTGGAAGCGGCCTCTCCTGCACACATGCCAGAGCAGTGAGAGGTCCTGCATCTCCCCCCTGCCAAACGTTTTGGTGTCTGGCTTGGCTAAGAAATCCTTTCTGCACGTTTCTTGCTTTGCTAGGAAGCTCCGATGTGCAGAGGAATTGTGCAAAGCAGTCTGACCCCAATCTCATCTTTTCGTTCCTCTCGTTGCCTTCCCCTGAGGAGCAGAGTTTGGCTGATGCTTGGACCGGTCCCTCGGGTGGGAGAGGGGTCCAGAATCGCTGGTGTTCAGCGGGCCAAAGCCTGGCCCTGGTGGGATTGGCAGCTGCAGCCGCAGCACCCGCAGGGGAGACGCGGCGCTTTGTTTGGGGTGGTTGGACAGCCGTAGGCGTGGGGCTGCTCTCCCGTGCACATCGTGACCGGGGTCCTGTCCCTCTCCAGAGGAGCCCTGCCTCGGGGACAAGTCCATCTTCTGCCAGATGGAGGTCCTGGCCCGGTACTGCTCCATCCCCGGCTACAACAAGCTCTGCTGCGAATCCTGCGGCAAGAAAGCCTCCGCCACCAGCTCGCCCGCCGGCACGGAGCCAAGCGCCCCCGAGGGAACGGCCTCCCCCAGCCCCGCTCTGCCACCCTCCTTCCCCGCCACGGCCCGGGTCCCTGCGCGGAGGGTCCCAGGTGCCACCGGCGCCCCGGGAGCTCGGGCCGCCGGCGCGGGCACGTCCCCGCTGCCGCCGCGGAGCCGGCGGGTGGGTGCCGAGGAGCCCGGCACCGCGCTCAGGACCGCCGCGCTGCCGGCCACATGAAGCCTTCTGCCACCCGCCTCCTCCCTCTGTCTTTCTCCTGCTTTCTCTCTTTTTATTTTATTTTATTTTATTTTTTCTCCCCCATTTTTTCCCAGCGACGGTTTTCGTGCTGCCGCGTTTCCCAGCTGCCTTTTGGAAACCCGTGATTTTGGAAACGAACTGCCTTGCCCTGAAACTTCCCGGGAAAGCGGCTTTCTTGTGTTGTTTTTTTTTTTTTTCCCCCCCTCCCAGCTGTGACACTTTTTTGGACAGCGCCACAGAAAAAGGTCCAAAGGAACAAAAAGCGATGGTTCGCTTGGCTGCGAGCAGCCCACCGGCGGGGCTCCTACTTCAACGGGTGGCTTGACCCGACGGGTCATTTTCTTCCAAGGTGCTACGCGGGGTGGGGGGGTTATTACGGCTCTCTCCTCCCCCCGCCGTCCCCAAGTGATAACGCAAAACGCAACGGAAGGGGTCTCGGCCCCGCGGCCCAGCCCCTGGCCGGCTGCCGCCGCGATGCCTGCGGCGGGTTGCGCCGTCCTGCTGCGGCCGGGGCTTCCCGGCGCCACGTGGGCGCTGCGGTGAGCCGGCCGGCGCTGCAAACCTGAGGGTGGGAACAAAGATTGGGCCAGGCAAGCAGAGGAACGCGTGGGGAGATGCCCAAACTGCTGCCCCGAGCTGTCCCCGTTGGAGCAGAGAGCCTGCAAAACGTGGCTGGGGGGGTGGTCCAAATGACCAAAGCTGCAGACCGGCGTCTCCCCGGCGTTGCGTGGCGAGGATGGAGGCGGCCTGGGTGCCACCTTTTTGATGCCGTTGTTTCAGGATACGGTGCGCGATACGCCCGGGCTGCAGATGCCTTGGTCCGTAGCAGAGCCCCGAACTAGCCCTGCCTGCCCTTGCTCCGCCGCGTCCCTGAGCTCTGCTCTGGAGCGGCGACCGAGCTAGCGGAGGTGTTCGTGTTGGATAGCGTTTTCTGGATGCGTTGTGCATTACAGCGAGGTGTGTTTGGCCGAGGGCTTCCAGGGCTCCTCTGGGCACCTCGGTGAGATGTTCCCTGGTTGAGGAAGCATGCTGCTCGCAGAGGTCGGTGGTGTTGGCAGAGCTGGCTGTCATCTCCGTGGGGCTCCAGGGTCCTTGCTCTCTCCAGCTCATAAACCTCTCTCTCCTCTATCCATGTGCTTAGGAGGTAAATGGGGAGCAGGGGAAGCCCATGTGCCGGGAAAGATGCAGCAGAGCCACCTCGCCCATGGCAGTCGCTTCGTGCTCAGCTCTAAGGGGAAGCGTTAGTGCACCGGGAAATGAGTAGGAGCGGATGAATTTCATGCCTGTTTTGTGTCCGGGACTGATGCGCTCTTTCTCTACGCCTCCACGTCTTTTCCGTTTGGCAAAGGAAGCGGAACGTGTCTTCAGCGTGACGCGGCCCTGCTGTTTAAACTCGCTGGCCCTTGGAGCGAGCGGCGAGAGAGCGCCGAGGGATTCGGGTGGTGTGCGGGTCTGCTCCGCCGGGTGCTGCCCCTTGCACCGTGCAGGGCTCCCCTTGCCCCCGGGGCGCTCTGCGGCCCTTTGGAAGCCCTTGCYGCCCGCCTTTGCCCCAGCGATGAATTATTTCTGCTTGCCCTCCTGGCAGGTAGCTGAGCGCGAGCTGTAAATGCACATTTAAGGGAGCAGAGCCAGCCGGGCTGGTTAAGCTGTTTGGTTTTGGCTGAAGAAAAGTAGCAGGAATGGATTTTGCAAGCGGTTACGAAGGAAGGAGAGAGGAAGGTTGGGCTGGGACAGCCAGAACGAGCRGCTCTCCCTTCTGTCGCATGGCAAGGGTGAAGCGGGTAGATGCATTGGGCCAAGCAGTGTATATCTGCAGAGCCCTTTAGAAGGGCCACGTGCAGTTTGTTTTGCTTGGTTTCAGGGTGTCTCCCATCCGGATGGGTGCCCTCTGAGGCAGGGCTCGGCGCGGAAGCGGGAGACRGGTTTGGGAGCGCCAGCGCGGGGCGAAGCGTCTGCAAGGCGGCCGTGCCTCGGAAGCAGCGTGCCCGGCTTGCGGGCAGAGCTGAGCGGGGTTTCGTTTCCGGTGGAGGAGGCCTGAGAAGAGCGTGCGTGTGTGTGGGACGGAGAGCTGCGGCGGGTTGCGGCCGGTGTGCACGGTGGTGGTGGTGCTCCGGGGGATTTTGGAGCACGCTGCTGTTGGAGATGGATGCTCCTCTGTGTTGGTAATATTTGCGTGGTGTCCAGCTGCCGGCCAGGCTCGGTRGGGAGGCATTTGAGGCTGGGGCATCTTGGAGGAGCTAAAGCAAGTGCTAGCTCCCGTCATCCTCTCCTGCTCCAGCGTGGCTGGAGAAGGGGCGGGAGGCTGAGGATGATCCATCTTGGATGGTAATGAACGGACACTCCTGTGCATTGCTGGCATTTTAGACACCGGTCTGGTGCCACCCTCTCTGCTGTACTCCCCTCAATGCTCAATGATAGGGTCCATGGTCAACAGAACGAAAAGGGCTCRAGCGTCACCAAGAGGGCAGCCAGGAGGACTCGTACGAAACGCAGCGGCAGGGTGCCTGCACCCGAGGCGTGCCGATCTTGGCACCGTTGCATACCTTTCTGCAAAACTGTTGCCAACCGTGAGCCCGGCATGGGCTTCAACGAGGTGCTGCAGATGTCCCTGGGGGTGCCGGAGCGGGATTGACCCCTCTGACGCCCCCGGTGCATCACCGTGCCACCGCCTTGGCCCCTTGCAAACCCGACCACCAGCTCAGCTCTCGAAGGGAGCGCCGGCGTGTGCTTATTGTACCAAAGATTCATTACTCTGCAAAGAGCCGCCTTTCCCCCCGTCTGTCGCGGGGGAGCCTTGAGCTTGAAGACGGCGCTGGGGGTCCCCTTAGCCCTGGCCGCCGGYGAGCGCGTCTTTGTGCCGGCGAGCGCCGCGCACAGATTGCAGTCGGTTYGCAAACCCTGCGGCAACGCGGCCCGGGAGGGCGGCGTGAAATCCCGCTGGCCCCGGTGGCCTGGTGCTCCGGGAGGCTCCACCGTGGACCTCTCCTGCCCGTCGTCCAGCCCCGGGGCGGCTCGCTGCAGGGCTGAGGTTGCCGAGCGTTTCCCGTCTCGCAGCCCGCTGCCCCGCAGCCACTGAATAACCCCCAAACCCTCCCCAAAATAYGGGGCTGCACTGCCTCCAGGCCGCGGTGCGCGGGGGAGCTGGGTTGCAATCGGTGCTGGGGCCGGGCGGGCTCCTCCAAGCATTCCTGTGATGTAACCTCGTCCCCTGTTACGGTGTATAAAGTTTTGTACATACGAGATTCAGAGCTTTTTAATTTTTAATATTTATTAATTTTTTGTTGAGTTCTTTTTTTTTTTGAACTCTAACAATGTTAAAAAAAAAATAAAATAAAATAAAATCCGCACCAAACTTTCTGTCATTTTTTTGTGTGCGGGAGGACATAATATATCATATGAGAACGTGTGGGAAGCGAAGGGAAAGAAAAGGAAGGGGCGGAGGAGGAGGCCTCCATCGAAGTCAGTGCTGGGAAACACGCTGCGCCGGGGTTATGCTGCAGTCGCGCATCCGCCTGGCCTCCTTTTAAATGAACCCGAAGCGAAGCAGCTCCGGGCAGCTCCCCTTTGCGCCTTGCTCCTGCCACTGGTGAGCTGAGTTTGCTAGTCCTCCCACACCTCTTCGCTGAGCGTACGCCTGAATGAGAGGGATTTCACATGACAAGATACCATATCCTTATTCGCTTTCAACCCAAACACTCCCATTTATCAGTCGGAGTTTCACATGGCTGTTTCGACAGGCTTTTTTTTTTTTTTTCTCCTCCGATAAATAAGACCAAGACCCAGCAAAGCATATGGACGTATAAATTACAAGCACCCGGCAGTGGCTAACGCACTAACGTTTCCCAGCGCCCAGCGGAGGCGGCTCGCCAGGCCGCACAGCTCCCGCTGCCCTCCGCTTGCCTCTTGCTGGCCTTTCTCGTTGCGTTTTCCTAAGTCAATTGAACCAACCATGGAAAATGCATTTCTGCCCCTTCAGCAGCATACGGCTGCTTTGGCTGCTATTGCCATAGAAGGAAAACATATAGAGATAAGCGTATACATTATATATATATATACACAAGCATGCATAAATGTATAGTTTAGCCATTCCAAAAATAAATAAAGGCGTGCAGGGCAAGGCAAGCCCCTGAGCTTGCACTGCCAACGGAGCCAATATCTGCTAGTAAACAGAGGTGGTGACGGAGCCGGCTGCAGCACCAGCAGAGCGGGGCGCAGGGCCCAGGTCTGCTGCGCGGGAGGCAGAGCGCCCCGGGGTGGGACCGGGGCCCCAGGAGCGGGTTCCTTGCGGGCGCCGCCGTCTGTCCGCCCCCCCCCCCCCCCCGGGTCACAGCGGCAGGGACTCAGGGATGCGCCGCAGCCGCGAGGCGCTGGCGGAGGCGGCCGATGAAGTCTGCTTGGGACTGCGGCAGGACGCGGTCGACGACGGACGCGGGGATCCAGCCCTTGAAAAACACAGCCCGAAGAAGGGGGTTTAAAGGGCGCCTGTTGGACTGCTTTGAAGTGGCTTAGAAAAAAATAAAATAAAAAAAAATAATAATAAAAATAAAATAATAAAATAAAATAAATAAATTTAAAAAATAAATAAATAATAAAATAAATAAAGTAAAAATTAAAATAAATAATAAAATTAAATAAAGTAAAAAAATAAAAAAAAATAAAAAATAATAAAAGAAAATAAAAAAATAAAAGAAAATAAAAATGTGCGTAAAGAAGTGGCTCAGAGGGCGACTTGCCTTCAGGTCCATGCAGAGGAGCCAGGTGAAGCGGGTCCRGCCGGGGTCCCCCGGCAGCGGCTGCAGGACCATGCAGCTCAGCCGCGACTCAGCCCTGGTGGCAGGGACGGGCGGCAGCGTTAGCGTTGGCACCGGCCAAGCCGCGGGTGCCGCGGCGGTGCGCGCACGTGCGTGCATGTGTGTGCGTTACCTGACGCAGCCCGGCGGCGGGGGCAGGCGCTCGCCGGCGGCGGC
>NW_020449642.1:897408-933932 GCF_003343035.1 Apteryx rowi | reverse complement strand
CCCCCCAAGCGCCCGCCTCGCCGCCGCCGCGGGAAGCCGCCGTCACAGCGGAACCGCGCTGCGGGCGGCACGCAAGGCGCCGAGGGCGGCAGGTTTTGGGGGCTTTACCGGCGCGGTCTCCGCCCGCCAGCTGCCGTGCTGCTGCAAGATGCCCAGCGCTCGCTGCAGGGCCCTTTCTCCTTGGCTGACGTAGGACAGGTCCGCGCTGGAAAACCGGCCRGAGCGAAGGTCGCCGTCAGGCTCTGGGCACGCGGCTGCAGGAGCAAGCGCGACGGCACGTAAATGCGAGAAATTCACCATATCCAAGCATTTTCGGTTCTGCCCGTTGAGGGGAGCCCGCCTGGCTCGGGAGCCGCTTGGTGGAGAAAACATTATCCCGAGGAGCGGCCTCAGGATTTGTTTACCATGTCTGTGCTGACTGCCTGGAAAACGTGTGTTTTTTTTGTTTTTTTTTAATTGCATTTCAAATCAATTCTCAATAATACTGCGGCAGAAATTGCAGGTTGCTCGGCTATTATTAACCTTTCACGTGCAGCCGTCAGACCAAGCCGCACTTCAGAAAACACATGAATTTACCCGTTTGCAAATCTTTGTGTAAGCAGGTGGCACTTCAGACACAGCTGACACGCGACAAAACACAGATAAGCGACTACAACCTTTGCTAAAAGCTTTGATTGCATTTCCAGCGAGTTAATTTAATTCACCTTACCGAGACCTCGAGGCGTCCCTGCTAATGCTGTTTGCCAGGAGTAGAGGGAAAGGTTTTAAGCTGCCCGAGAGATGGAGAGCTGTCGAGCGGTAAAGCACAGTCCTCCGTCCCCTCTCGCGTGGGGGTGGGAGGCAGCAGGTGGGAGCCCAGCTAAAAAAATGCGGCGGTGGGGACGAGCAGGCTGCTTACCAGCATCCTTCCCCATTAACCGCTGGATACAACGGGGGATTTTAGCCGGCGGCCGACGGGACCCTCTTAACACCAGCACGTCGTTTTGCATCGCCGCGACCGCCGCTATCTTCAGGCCTGGGGAGAGAGGCGCGCGCTCCGGCAACGCGAACCGCCGCGCGGCGTGTTTAGCCCGGCCAGCGGTTATCCAAGGACGCTYGGCGAGCTCCCGCCCGCCGCGGCGCTCTGCATCGCGAGATGCAAGAGAAGAYCCGTGCCGATTCCCCGTGAAACCCGTCCTACCGGCGAGCCCGTCGGCTGGCCCCAGTGGCGTTAAGGCACGCGTGCCGCCGGCGAGGGCGGACGCGCTTACCGGGCAGCCCGCGCAGGTGGTCGTGCGCGATGCCGCAGCACAGCTTGACGGTCGCCTGCAGCATGGCTCCGAGCGGGGCTGCCTCGCGGGGCCGGCGAGCGAGCTGCCCCCGCGCAGCCGATGGCGCCTTTATAGCCGCCGCCGCGAAGGACGGCACCTGATGATAGGCCCGTGCCGCCAGACGGCAGCTGGGAAGAAGGAGCACTCAAGGACAAGGCGAGCAAAAGGAGGGGCCGGAGGGAAAGGCCGCGCTCCCCCTCCCGACGAGAACTCGCCGCGCCGCGCGAGTTAGGGCTGGCTCCGCAAGTATTCCTTATTTTCCTCCCTCCCCTTTTCCTCTCTCCTGATAATCTCCTGCAGACCTCTGTTGCTCACAGTGGTGGTGAGACCACTGCACCTTCTGGCGTGAAGTTATTTAGCCCTCCACCTYGTGTTTTCATGGGTCCCTATTATAAGCCTAAGCACAAATCCTCAGGCCTGCAAAGCTACATCCCTACGGCTCTTGGCAATAGCTGCTTTTTCAAGTGCTATGGAAAGCTGGCTTGGTTTTTACCACGCCAAGGCTCTTCCTCCCACACCTACCTAATGGGTCAGATGCTTCTGTTGCACTTAGTGTCACTATAGCTAACTTTAACTTGCAGCCTCTGAGACTGCGACTGCCGAAATGGTTGAGTGAGCAGGCCAGGCGGGCTTTTTGGCTTTAAAAGGGAYAGGAGGGAGCTTGCAATCTGTCGTGGTTATGGCCAGCGGGTTTCTTGCTGCCATGGGACCGGCCCCTCTTCTGCAGCTGCTGTTGGAGCATGGCATGCCCACGGCTGCTGGTTGCCTGCAGACCCCGTTTCCTTGCAGCTCCAGGGTGGTCGCAGCTGTAACAGTGACAGTCTGATGGACCTATGTTGCATTGCATGGTGCTTTAATGTGCTAAGGGAAGTGGTGGAGTAGCAAAGATAGGTGCCTCTGTATGTCTTTCAGCCATGGAATAACTGCGGCAGAGAGTAATTGAATAGGTAGGAAGCGCAATGGTAGGAAATAAATAACTATTTTCACTCAGAGAAAGTTGGTGGAGTTAAATACGTTTATCTGCTCTTTCTGTCTCGTGATGGCTGGTTCCTTTGAGTGGATGTGAGTTCCCAGAAGCAGCTTCTCACCTAACCGGTGACCCTTGCAGATGGCCCAGGGTGTACCAGCAGCTGAGAAAGTCAACACACTACGCCTATATGGGGGAGAGCRTCCAAGCAGGAAGCCGGCCCTGACGTTGCCCTTGATACACTTGTCCCATGTGGAAGCTGGGGACGCAGATGTCTCCCCAAATACCTTCTGCAAGCACTGCATCACATCGCTGCTCCTACCATGCTCAGAGAGGCGGGGAAGCAGGGGTGCTGAACAGTCCCATAGGAAAGATGGTGCTTCCTTGCRAGCTGCTCATCTGGCTAAATCACAACCGTTATCAGATACATTTGACCTGTTAAAACCAAGGCACTTTTCAAAGCCTTCAGTGGTGGTTGCATCCTATGCTCACTGGATAGGTGTTGTTCCCAAGTAGCTCTCTCAGGTTACCGGATTAGCTAACAYCAGACTTGGGAGCATCTTTCCTTATGACCTTCACAAGTCCCATGGCCCTTTATAAGCCTTTCTCCTCTGTTACGGCAGATGAACACGTATGTGGGTGTTCAACCATAGCCCAGAAGCTTGGGCTGTCTCCAAAGCTGCTTGGACTCTCTACTCCCCCACTCAGCTTCTTTCTCATGGGTTTAGCCCCTGCTGCCCCAGAGGGTTTTTAACGCAGTCCCAGGGCCTGGCCACCTCAGCTCACCCAATTCCCATGCTCCCTCCCTGCCTCTTCAGCTCCGGCCCTGAGCTTTCCCCTCTGGGCTCTTCTGTCGGGGATAACCTCCCTCCACYGTCACTGCGGCTTGCGCAGCTGTGCCCGGCTGCAGCTGAGCAACGTTTGCAYGTGCTCGCAGATCGCTGGGGAGGTTATTAAGAGCTAACCCCCAGCTGGTGCTCCTCAGAAGAGTTGCTCTGCTCATGCCCTTCCTCATCTCTCCCAGCATGCTGCTGCACTTCTGACCTGCTCCAGGGTGACTTCTTCCACTGTGGCTAACCCAGGTGAACGCCCATGGACACGTCCCACCTGCGGGAAGGGCTCACAGGTATATGTGTGTCCTGTGCACAGCCCAARGAACTTGCATGCTTTGCAGCTGTGTTTTTGGGGGTCTATTGTAACCTGTCTCCATCCGCACAGTAGATCTGCTGCTGCCAGATATCTGCATTCAGTGCTGGGTTTCACACTGCTCCTTCGGTGAGTTATGAGCCTCTCTTCTGAGTCCTGGATATTCCTTGGGGTCTGGAGAGTCTCTGAGGCTCAGCAATTAGAAAATCCTGTWTTCCTGCTAGGCTGCTCTCCTTCTGCAAGCCTTCTGCCCAGGAGTGGATGATAAGAGAATGAAGCCCAGTGCTGTCAACACGTGCCTCTGCTACCTCCCCGAGAGGGCCTGTTCCCCCGGAGGCAGGTCTCTCCTCTCACACACATTCCCATCGCTTCTGTGCACGCTTGCCCCGTTAGTTTTGTCTCYGCACAAAGCTGCAGTAGACATGCAGATAATGTTTTATCGCCCCCCCCCCCTCCATGAATGTTACCCATACGCTCTCCTGAGAGCTGTACGAGATCTATGGGGATAGAATGACCTATAGGGAAAAAAAAAAAATCAAAAATTGCCTTTGTGGCAAACCTGGAAGCCCAGAGTGTTGCATAGCCACCTGGAGAGCTCGGCTCAGACCCACCTGCCCTCTCCCCAGAGATGGCAGCTCCAGGCGAGCAGGGACAAGGCAGGGCTCAGGCCGTGGCTGCACGGGTTTGGCTCTGCTGGTGGCTACCTGCCAGGCTGGTGTCCCTGACCTCCCGGCCAGCTTGGCTGCAGCCTGGTCCCTCGCCCCCGTGGGGGCTGGCCGTGGCAGCAGAGCAATTTGGGGGGGACACATCCCCCCACATCTGGCAGCAGCCGCTGGAGGTCACTGCTGATCCGCAGCGCAGAGCTGCTTTGGGAGAGCCAGCCGGCGAGGCTGCTCCGGCCCCCCGCAAACCTGCGGGTCGTTCCTGGCACCGCTAGAAAAGGGGGTCTGGTGCCCTCCACCCGCCCTGGCTGCCGCTCTCCTTCGATCCCGGGTGAAAGGATGCTTTGGGGATGCTGTCGGGTCCTATTGCACAGCTCGGCTGTGGGAGACTGGCTCAGGAAACATCCTGAGGATAGTCTGAGTTCCCGAGGAAACACTGATGTGAAATGCAAAGCGTGTAGCTGGCGCTTCGGGAAGCAAAGCCRGAATTTCGGCAGTGAATTCTTCCCGCCTCCTTCTTGGCTAATAGTCCATTAGGAATAGCATGCATTTCAAGGAGGATGCGCTTTTTTATTTCTCCTTTTACACCTCATTTGACTGTGTTATAATTAGTGGTGTGTTCAAATGTTTGCGTCCTGCTGCCTGTTTGCAGGCGGGAGCCCCGGTGAAGCTGGCACTCGGGTACGGGGAGAGGGCACGCTGCCCGGGTGCTTTATCGCCTRCTCTCCAGAGTTTCCTTTTCCCTGGCTCTCTTTTCCTTGTCTTGCCCTTTCTCTGGGTGTTTCCACGCCTTTACGGGAGGCTGGCAGCCCTGCCGTTACCCTCAGCCTCCTGGACTCGGGCCGCAGTGAATGGCTGGTGGACGCTTTCCAGGGCTGGACCTGGCAGGAGGAAAACCCTTGCTAGGGTGCCCAGGGGGGTTAATCGGAAGTGCCAAACTGTGTCTTCGCCTTTTGATTTAAAAACCAAAGCTACCATCACGCTGCTGTGGTCCCAGTAAGTCATTTTTCTGACTACTTCTTTCAAGTGGCCAGCATCCATGTCCTTTGCTGCTCCGTCTGAAAGAGGCAGCTTGGTGCCGCAGCAGCGTTGCGCTCCAGCTCGGTGTGCGATGCAGGTGCCTTCTAGGAGGGCTTCATGCCACTGCCAGTGCCTTTGGCAATGGTTGGAGAAATGCCCATGTCCCTTCACTGTTTATTGCTGTTCGAATACCCAACCGTTGGTGTTTGGGCCCCGGTGACGATGTCAAACCAGCGCGGAGGACGCAGCAGTCAGCGGCTGCAGCCGCAGYGCCTCTGGCAGCAGTCACAGGGAAAAGGGCCCGGTGATGCTGGGAAGTAAGTACCTTGTCATTATTACCCGGGATTTGTCGCTTGTGTTTTTGAGGGACCATTTTTTGGCTTCTCGGATTGTTTAAACCATGCGATTGCCGCGGGTAGTGAGCAATCTGCTCTCCCCTATAACAGCTCGCCACCCGGCAGTGTTACTCTCCCCCCATCCCGAGGGTTAAGGGTGGCGTTTCTTGATTTAGACTATGAAATACAAACCCCAGCTGAATGACAAATCTGCCTCTATAAATCTCCTTATCCACCAGAGAGGCAAAGGAAACAGAGGCAGGGGAGGGATTTCTGGAAACGGTCCAAAACAGCAGATGGGCTGCTGGCAACCCACCCGTTCTCCTGGCTTTGGCTGAGGACCACGGTGCTGAGGCTGTTTTGCACCTAACTTAGGGAGGTTTCAGGCCAGACAGTCCTCCCCAAACTGCTGGCAGAGCCGTGTGAGAAATGCAACAAGGGAGATAGGGGCTGCTCCTCCCACGGTCACGCAGGGATCCTCCTGTTCGGACCCGAGGGCAAGTCCCCGGGCAATTACTCGGCGTCCTTGAGGCCCGCTCTGGGCGAGATTGCTCCGTAACCAGCAAAGCCTTGGTGCAGGGGAAGCCCTGATTTTTAAGCAATGCCTTGGACGGTCTCCAATACCCTCGCAGCAACTGGAAGGAGCGGATAAGCTGGTGTCGGCAGCCCCATGGGAACACGTTCGCGGGGCAGCAGGTCATCCATGTCAGAGCGCTCCAGGTTTTAGGGGTGAGCTGCTCGTGGCTGGTAGCCCCGGCGGGGCATTTAGCCACAGGTATCTGCAGCACCCTAAATATAGACCTAGAAATCAGGTTCCTGGGGAGCAGCATTATGTACAGCTGGCTTTGGCCATGCTTTTCTGGTTGGAAATGCCTGTGTTGCAGGAGCTGCTCTCTGCCTTTCTCTTCACCCCGGTTATAGGTCCAGAAAAGCTAACAAACAGAGAAAATATAAAAATACGCCTCATTTATTTCTGTACATAATCAAAACACTCAGAATTAGTGTCTCCAGATGAAAAAGCAACCAAGTTTCCCCCCCAAAAATCAGGAGATCCTGTGCTACATTTATATCACGTTCACAATTTTGACAATATTTAATGTCCCTCGTTTTCCTAAAAAGCATGTTTTCTAATACCAAAAAAAGGGTAGAAACATTTCAAAGGCACTGTTATCAGAAAGGGATGAAGAAATACAGCTTTTCCTTGTAAGCCTCCCTCCGGTGCTGAAGGGACGTTCAGCTTTTGTGGCTGATAAAGGTCTGACTTGAGAGGAGAATTCAAAACAGCAGAACAATATTTACTTGAAGCTAATTGTAATTTTCATAAGTTGTCACCCAAAGTGCCCAAATGTAAGCAGAAAAAGGGGAGCTGCTGTATCTCTTTGCAGCTGGAACGCTGCCTTCTGCACGCGGGGTTGAGGCGATCTTATCTTCAGCCACTGCCTCCTTTGAAAGAGAAGGGGAGCTGCTGTTCAGGCGATAAGAGAGACCAGAGGCTTCTCCTTTAATGTGTAAACTTTGGATCAAAACGAAGAGGATGCTCTAGGCAGAAGCCACCCCTCAGTACATGAATTTCAAATCTGTATGCATGAGCAAAATATATATGTTTACTATTATTTACTGGCTTCCATAAAGAGCAGAAAGGGAGGAGGTGGAGGTGTGAGCCCCTCATTTTAGCTTTTCCAGTTTCGGTTGACTAATGTACGCAGTGAAGGATGATTACCTGAAGTAATGGCCTTGTACTACCTTGGTCAAACTTGCCTTGATAGACTCGCAAATCCAGAAAGGACTACTTCAGTCAAACACGATGTTTTGCCCTCCGCAGCAACTGATACCTGCATTTGGTCCTGGTAATGATGTGGACTGAACTAACAACAATTCATAGAAAAAATACCCAAGGGAGGGAGAGATTTCCAAACATCTTGTCAGCCTGGGCCCATGGTTTGAAATCGTGTTGTTCCCTGACTGAGCGTTGCTGACTTCAGATCCAGCTCTGTGTGCTACTCCTGTGAGAACAGCAATTTCTCTGCTTCCAGTGTCTTCATCCCATGCTGGGAATCCCAATAATCAAGACACTTTTTAAGTCCAGTCTTTGTAAACTAAAATGCTTGCGCTCTTGCAATTTTTTGTTGCAAGGTGTTTTTCATGACCTCAGCTGGTCCTTGTAGCCCTTCCTTAGCCTTTCTTAGAYGGGGAAAAATGTGTGTGGGGAAAAAATGCCAGTGGGGACACCAGAACAGCAGTCTCTGAGGACCAGCGTTAGGAGAGGGTACGCAGAGGTGTGATGGGATAGTTTAGTGCCTTGGGCACACCGGTGTCTCTTCCCTTTTCCTTCAGCCAGTCCCTGCTCCAGACTCCCTGTCTCCTTCCACCCTTCACCGGCAGCTGGTAGGTCTTCAGCATCTTTTCACACTTTTAGCCCCACCTTTGCTACAGTTCTTGCTGTTTTAAAATGAGGATTGAGACTGCTGGTCCATGCTCTTAAGGAGGGACTCTTGCCATAGGGTAGACTTTCCCCTGCTCCGTTTGAACTTTGCTTTAGTTTGCAGTCCTTTTTGTCCAGCTTTTCCTAAGCTCTGTGGGTCACGTTCCTCTGCCTTGCTTCTTTTCCTTGCACCAAGTGTGACTCTGACCTCTCTGAAATATAAGCTGTTCCCCTCCTGGCCTCATCCTTGCTGCCTGTTGTGACATCAGCCATATCCCTGGCAACAGAGTGCAAATTGCCTGTGGGAATAAGATGATGGCAACAAGCTGTGAGGGAGCTGAGCTGCCTTCTTACGCAAATAAATGCAAACACCTTCAGTTATGCTGGAAAGAACATACCATAATTGCCAACAGGTTATGCAGCATTTTGTCTTGCCGTTCTATCTCTCTCCCGGAGGATTATTCTGGGGTGAATGTCTCTGTGGTTGCATTAAAAAACACAAAACACAAAAACAAACCTGCACCTCCTCCAAAAATGAGAATTTCTACCTCCCTGGACTCTCTGGCAGTCACAAAACCATGCATTAAAGGAAGGGGCATTCACTTTATCCCTGGGGAACTTGCTCCCTGGCAGCTGCAGATGTCCTCCCTCCTGACTGCTTTGATAAGTGGAGAAGAAATAAGGCAGTTTGGGGTATCATCTTGCAGAATGCTCTCTCAGGCTATCTGAAACTCATTCATTTGCAAAAGGAGGCTGTTTTTTTGTTTTTGTTTTTTTTTTATAAGGCTCCCTGTAGACCATTTGGACTTTCACACAGCCTTCCTCCATGAAGAGGAAGAGTTCAGGCTGACAAACCTGTGGGGTCTCAGGGCAGGCCTAGATCTTCAAGCCCTGGCCCAGGACAGGAGGGTGCTTCTTGATGTTCTGTAGCAGTTTCTCTCCTGGACTCTTCTTACGTCCTGGTTTCATCATTTTCCATTTTTTTTATTATTGTCAGTGAAAGATGGTTGTGTAGGAGTGCAGCAGGGCCCTTGGCAACTCATGTTGAAGAATGGGGGTGCATGGCAGGAGGGGAGATGTAACTCAGGCCCAAAGTGCACCAATTCTCCTATTCTTTGTCCTCTCTCAGCAGGAGGTTGCACATCTTGGAGTTGGTCCCATGCAAGGCAAACTCCCGCCCAGCCACGGTGCCCTGCCGGCCTTTTCGCATAGTGCTGCTTTGGCTCCCAGCAGATTTGGAAATTGTGAAGATCTCTCTGTGGAGCAGAGCAGACTGGTCAGGAGGATATGCTGGTGGACCTCATCCATCTCCCACACCAGCATATTCACACTCGGGGCTTTATATTTCCGGAAGACCTGATGGTCTGGGCACTGCATTTCCACCCACCTCATCATGAACTTGTGGAGTCCTTCCCCAGTCTCCCTCATGGTTTTGGCCCACCCCACTCAACAAACGTGGAGATGTTAATGCCCTCCTCTCCCTGAGAAGTCCTAGGTCTTTTGTCACTGTACTGCAGAAAGGGAAATTTCACTGCTGGTTTCATTTATAACGTGGTTGAGTCCTATGTGGTTTCCACAGTAGGTGAAACCACGTTGTCCTTTAGGCTGGGAGAAAATAAGAGTGTGTTTTGGGTATTGTCTCGCTCCTCCTAGCCATGGGCTGAAATGGAGACTCTTATTTGGGAAGAGTGTGGGAGAATGAGCGGCATCTGTCTGTCCGAGGTACCTGTGCTCTTGGGCTTTGTGTCTTGGACACCTATAGCAAAGGCTGTCCTAGACTGATATATTGTATTGGCCCCTCTGAAAGACATATCCAGAAGGGTGTAAGAAAGCAGCGCTGTTATATCTGGGGTTGGGGGTTATTATTAACAGAAGGATAAATGGTTCCTTCACAAAGCAGTTTATTACCTTAATACTGTAGAAAACAGCCTAGTGGTTTTCTGGGGAGAGGATTTGGTTAATCTTGATGCTCTTTAGTTCAGCTCTTTGCCTGGGGCTGTCTGAGACTTCTGTTAGCCTTTCCCTCACTTCCCCTGTTAGGAGGACTAAGTCGGACTTGCTTAAATTAAATTCTGGACATGGATGCTGTTATCCTTCCCTGCAAGAAGCAAGGTACTAAGCAATCAGCTCCTCCCTGGGAAGAGAAAAATGAGCTTTTAAAATCTCCTCTCTCCTGTGCAGCTCTGCCTCCTTGGCTTTAACTGAGTGCTGCTGGAGCTGCTGCTCCTGCTGTTCCTACATTCGGAGCCGGGGACAGGTACGATCTTGGCTCAGCCAGGAGCTCTGCTGCCTGCTGGATCGGAACATGAGGGTAACACCGGTACAGAGCCACTGAGCAGAGAGGTGTCATCCCCACTGCTTGGGCCTGAACCCCTGGCTGTGTCCTTCACCACAGCTCCAGAGCTTACCTGTATGGGACCTGGTCCTCTCTCAGCTGCAGACACATGAGCACAGGGCTTGCAGAAAACCGCAGGACTGTGTCAAAGTGGATCGAGGTCTCCACCTCAGTCTGGCTTCTCATGGTGGTTTGGAAGAAAGGGGTGTCTAGTTCTGTCTGGAAATCTATGGCTAGACTTCCCCTGCAAGAGCAAAGAGCACAGGTCCGGTCACCAGGCGTGGTGCTGGGCAAGCCTCTACAAGCCTCTGATCACCTCAATTTTACATCTGCCTGTGGAAAGGAAGTGTGTAATCACTGCCCACCAGCTCCCTGCCCACCTCTCCACTCTCCCTGAGCAGAGGCTTGGCTGGACACAGCAGGAGAAGGTCATGGGGATAAGCTGCAAGACAGACTAAGATGGGGCAACCCTCATGCTGGGTGTTAAGACCCTACTGGGTAGCCTGCATTTCCAGAGCCACTGACCTTGTGCTGATGCTAGTTTTCAGTTCCTGCTCCCATATGCTCACGTCCATGTTGGCTGAGATGTCAAGCCCAAGCCCACCCTGGAGTTTGATCACCACTTGTAGACCAGACTGTAGTGGAATGACCTGTGAGATGGAAAAGGCAGTACTTGCTCTGAGGCCGGACACAYAGCTCTTGGCCGAGATGCTGATACAGGCAATGATGTGAGGCTATTGGGACTGTCTAGTCTAATGCCCCTGGCTGGGTTTGCATGGTGGGAACTAGATCCATGGGTACCCCACGGCAGAGCACAGCCATCCGGCTGCTTTACCAACCCTAGGCGGCCTTTGGTAGTGCCATCTAACTCTTAGATTTGGGTCCACAGTGAGAAACACGGCATGACCCAGTGCACATCAGGTATGGGAACTCAGTATTCTTTGACATCCATGGCCCAGTCTAGTAGCCAATGGGGGTGGAGGCAGGTTGTCCCTCCATCCATTACCTGGTGATGGTCCATCAGTAGGAGATTCCCTCTGACCACACTTGTGRGTTCTCCACTGCTTAGCAGGACCTTGGCCATTAAATCTGTATATCCCTGGAAGAACACAATTGGCCGCAACTGAACGTCGAAGAAAGTGGCAGACATCCCAGCCATGAGCTCTGGCTCCTCTTCTCCTTCCAGTGTGTTTTCTCCCAGCATAGACTCCATCCCTTGTGCTTCAATAGTGACCTAAAACACAGAGATAGAGCCATGAAAGCTGCATGGAGCAAAGCTAGAGAGTCAGTTCGATGCACTGCAATGCTACTTGAGATACTACACTTGTTGAACTGCTTTGCATAGCTGGCACCCAGCCACTCTCCAGGTAGCACACCTGAGCCACGTGAAGCCGATGGCCACGGCTGAACAACGAGAAGTCGGAGAGGCTCTTTCTCAGGAATCCACCCTCCGTAAATAGCAGCTCCAGCCCGAAGGTGGAAAGCAGGTCTTGGGTGACTGAAAGACAGAGAGGCGCCCGTGAACAGGCCTGCACCGTATCCATTGCGGCAGGATGTGACGTATTGCTTTTTGGGAATGAGTCACAGGATCACAATGAATCACAAGTGCTCTGATAACAGCTGCAGGGGATCAACACTGACTAGATAATAAAGAGCCCACTGGTGACTGTGGGAGGCACTGGCTGAGAGCTGCAGATCCTGGTGTGATCACAGGCAACCTGGCTGGCAAGTGTGGTTCTTCCCCTGTGCCTGGTGCAATGGAGCCAGAGCTYGGCAGAGCAGGTGAGTTCTTATAAAAAGCTCATTCAGGTTTACTGTGAAAAATGGGGGGTCACTGGGGATGTCTCAAAGCAGACTCTTGAGAGCTCCTTGGTAATTTTTAAGCCAAGTGATTGTGTTGCTAGTCCTGTAGAGCTCTTGCATTTGTGGTCAGGGTGGCTGAATACGTTAGCAATAAAATGTCTGACAAAGCTGAAGTATTTAGAGGGAAAAGCTTCTCTGCACCATCTTCTTCCATTCTTACAGTACTTGGAGGATTTAGCATTGCTATATTTTTCTTATGGATGTTGGTTACTCTGCCTCCACACCCCCCCAAGAAGAGCTTTATAAATATAAGGCTAGAAGAAGATGATTTGAAGAGGGTTACAAGTGAGAGCTGACAGGTGAAGATTTAAGCAGATATCTAGCAGGCATTAATTGCAGTGTCTCTGAAGTTCGATGACTTTTTTTTTATCCCAGCCCAAGGATTCTCCTCTTTGAATCACTTATTAAAAATACCTAAGGAACTGACTTATCAGGAAAAGCACAGAAACTCCCTCCCACACTCTACCACTGGTTTCACCTTCAGATGAAATTCCTCTTTCAAATGAGCAGGATTTGGGAAAAGTATGTGGCCCAGCTCATATTCTGTTGAAAGCAGGTGGTTGCAAAGAAGCCAGAGGAAGGCATACATGTATGAGGAGACGATATGAATATATAGGGGAGACACCTGCTCTTGGACTCTAGAAGATGCTTGTGGGAGATGCTCAGAAATCTCAGACTAGATTTTGGGGAATTTCTGTAAACCAGAGGCACCTGCTGGGCCTTTTGAGGGGAAGGGAAACAGTGTTGTCAGTGGTGTCACCTGTCAGGGGTCCTGAGAAGGCAGAGGAGATGCCAGGTTTCGAGAAGTAGTTGTAGTTATTTATCTGTGGGTCTCTCATGACATCCTTCACTATCTTCCTGGAAACAAGAAGGAAAAGATGTATGAGGACTGGAAAGAAAGGAAGGGGAATTCACAGTCAGAATTAAATATAAGCCAAATTCATCACAGAAAATGTTAGTGGTCATTAAAGAAAGCTGTACAAAGAAAAGAAGAAGAYAAGAATTTAAAAACTGCAGAAGAAATGCAACCCCCCAACTCTTTATGCTGCTTGGCTGAAGCAAGCATGTCACAGGGCACGCTAATTTATAGAGTACTGTTTGTTTCTGTTTTACAAGGCAATGATCCCCGAAGGAGTATTCAGAGCAGCTGTGTGAATGCCTTCAGGGTGGAAGTCCCCTGTAAATCCCACTAGATGGGAATATGCATAACTGGCTTGATTTCTACAGATATTTCTCTGAATTCCTGACTGTCCAGACAAATGTGAGCAAAAAGGAAATGAGCACACCAGGACCATGCTGGAATTTCCCTCTCCTCTGGTTTATCAGAATAAACCATTCAAATGTTTTTGTGCAGCTTTTGCCTAGCTTGGAGATTTTTGTGCTTGGTTTGTTTTGTGCACATAGAAAGATTAAGCCAGTTACAAATTGTGCACTGTCCTGCAAGCCAGAGCTTTGGCCTCCAAGGACTCTGCTGCTGGGCTCCTGCTGAAGCAATGAGCCCGGGTGCTGCTGTGCTGCAGGACCAGACAAGGAGAGATGCTGGATTTGGGCTTGCTTGGCAACACCTGCCTTAGCAGCCCTGCAGTTTTCTTCCTCCCACAGCTGGGAATTACCAGGCAGCCCTGGCACTGTTACAGCATTGCTTCATGGCGTAGCCAGATCAGATGTTGACCCAGCTATGAGGGGTATGCAGTTCAAAAGCCACAGCTGGGGTGTAGAGGAGGAAAAAAGAATGATGTAGACTGATGGGGGGGGGGGAAAATGCAACTTTCCTTTCCCGACCCACCTCGCTGGGTGGTGTTCAGCACGCAAACTGTTCTGGACCTTCAGCTGCAGAAGTGTTGCCATTTCTGTTTCCAGCTCCTTGGTGGCCAGTAGGATGTTGATGACGTCCATGGGCAAAGGCTCGTTGTCTAAGAGGATTTCTGCGGCAGTCAGGCGGCATGTTTTTTCATAGCTCTTCCTCTTTTCATGGAAAATCCTCCTCATCGCTCTTTTCACCTGATGCGAGAATGCAATTTAAACTATGGCGTTATGCCTGATGGCATGCAAACAGTGGTGGTCAAGCCTTTCGGGCTCTGCTTTGCATCCCTAGCCCTAGTGTCTCAGTTTAACCGGGAAGCTTTGTTTCCTACCTCGCCGGAGATGTGCTGCRTGGGGAACCCCTGCAGGGCAGCGACTGCTGCAGCCGCGACCGCAGCAGGGCCTTCCTCGGCGTAGTGCAGGAGGGTGGGGATGGTTTCGGGCAGCAAGGCGTTCCTCAGGGACACCAGGTAAATAACCACCTCGGACTCCTCCTTGGCTCTTCCTAGTCCCTGCAGGATGGTTTTCACTCCACGCTCCACCTCCTGGTTTGGTTTTGCAAGAGGATAGAAGCAGAGGAGGATGAGGATGAAGTGCAGGATATGTTTCGGGCAGCTGCAGAGGAAGGGGAAGGATGGTAAGGCTGAAAAAGTGAGCATGGAGGTTTGTCGGGGAACCCACCTGCGATCCGCACAGATTCTGCCGGCACAATTTGCTAACGAGAGAGCCTATGACAACTATCCCTGTCTCCCAGACCTCTGGTGCCAACCGCTTCCCTTGGAGCTTGTCCTGGGAGGAGGAAAAGGGGTTTAAGGAAAAGAAGGGAAATGAAAAAAGAGAGAGGAGGAGTGTGCTTTAGCTATTGTCTCGGTGTTTACTAAAAAAGTAAGAAAGACTAGCTCTTACCAGCCTTGAAGGAGTCAACGCATGATCTGATCAGATAAAATGCCAATTTTCACAGTAGATAATTAAGCTTTTAAYATCTGTAATACACTGATATAAAGGACTTTCTGCTGAATGCAYTTACTCCCATCACTGGTGTCCAGTTAAAACCACTCAATGCCCTGGACCCTAAGGGAGAGAGAGAGATGCCTCTACTTACTAACACCAGGCYGAGAAGCTCTTTAGAAGGCCGGGGGGAGAAAGCTGCTGCGTAGAGGAACTTCTCCAGCAGGGAACTGGGGTCCTTGCCGAAATCCAGAAAGTCGGCGAGAGCTGCCAAGGATGCTGCTGACTGGGCAGCCACCGTGGCTTCAACGAAGAAGGGGCTGGAGCGAGAAGGGGATGGTTGTCAGAGGAGAAACAAGGTGCCCAGTGTGGCACCACTGGGATCAGTGACCTTGCCCCAGCCTTGGCCCTTGCAGAGGACCTCGGCTCCCCCTCCCCAGGCCAAGGCAAGGGAGCAAAGGTCGAATCCTTTGAAGGGATGCTGGGATTACATGTACCTCCATTGGGGCTGAATGTGACCCCCTGTCTTTCTAAAGCTGCTAAAGATAATCCCAGTTTCATTTATTTTTCCCTACTTAAAAACACCCTGAAGTTTCAATTCACAGCTCAAAAAAAAAAAAAAAAAACAAACCCTAAGAGGTTGGGACTTTTGCAAAGAACTTTCTTCAAAGACAAGCTCATCAGCACTGGCTACTGAGCTGGCGTTATCTGTGTGTATCACATTTGCGAGCTTTGCTCTGAACTTGGTCACACCTAGCGTTTTGCTGCAGACAGCCGAGCCTTGCCCCGGCATTCACATTTGCAGGGGATGGATGACAGGGCCATGGCTGTGTGTTCTGTAAAGGCCAAGCCTCTGCCAGTATTTCCCAAAGCCTTGCTGGAGCATTTGATCTGCCCCAAAGCCTGATGCTTGGTGAAAACTGGCCATATGGTGGCTGTAAAGAACAGGCACTGAGGAAAAACAGGAGGCCGTTTGCACTGCTGAGGATAAGCTGGGAAAGCTCCTGCACACCTGCCTGGACTAGGTGTGGTTTATGGACCAGCATGTCCAGAAATGACCCTGCATCCCAGGGTCCTACATGCCATTTATTGGTATAGAGAGCCATCTGGGGCAAGATAGATACTGCGGGTCTTACACCATCTCCTCCGGAGCTACCCTCAGCAGCTGCAGGATATCTCTCTTCTTTGCTCTGTGCAGCATCTGGATGAGCCTATGGAACTGCCATGTTGTTGACACCTTGGCGATGTCCATTTTGACTTTCTGGCTGTCAAAAGTCTTCAGATAGGCTCTGAGCTGCAAAGGCAAGGTTTGTTTTGTTACCGGTGTCATGTGCAATTTAGCCTTGTTCCCCAGGATCCTCAAACATGGGACAATGTTTTATAGTAAGTGAATATTCAGGAGTGCAGGGAGATGTAGGGACACTGAATCCAGGACATACAGTTGCCTGCAAATAGAGGGGGGCCACAGAACATCTGCTACGCTCTCCCACTCCCACCACTGAAGTCTTACAGCCAAAAAGTAAATCTGTAACGTGCAGGAAAAGAGTAGGAGAAACCGAGGGCATCACCAGTGTCAGTAAGGCGCTGCAAGCCCAGATTTCCTAAGGAAATGCCTAGAGAATGGTTGGAGGCAGAAATAACCCCTCGTTTGTCCTTGCCAGCCTGACCTGCAGAGTGGGGGTGGAGGAAATATTTCCTGATCTCAGACCCACGATGAGTTTAACCCTGACTAGATGTGCCAGCTGTGCATCTGGTTACTTCTCCCCTCACAGAAATGCAGCTATGTCTTGGGGAGAGAGGGCTCCTTTCCACAGCTTGTAGCAGCATTAGGCACAGCTGTTTAGGACAGAAATAACAGGTCAGGCTTAAGACTGGTGGGGTGCTCTCTCTTCTAGTCTAGGCAAGAAGCTAGCCTGGAAGCCATCTCCTGCCTGCGCTGTGTGTGTCTGGGCGCCCAGCTGGGAGAGGAGCACGGGGCATGTTTTGGGGGTGTTTGGTGGCACTGACCGAAGGGCAGTGGGTGCAGACCCTCCGGTAATGCAGGCAGGCCATGTCCAGGGGCTGGTGCTTTCCCTCCGTGCCAGCCAGCGCGTCCTCGAGGCTTTGACCAGGCACCTCTGCCGGGCCAGGCATGGAAGAAGACGCTAGCTCAAGCTGTTGCCTGTTGAGGGAGAAGAAGCAAATGGGAACATAGTTTACACCCTCCTTTGCTCTGAGGCTGGTTGGGTTCACACAGGTTTGGAGAAGGAAGAGATAGAGGGAGATGAGATATTTTGGGGAGGCTGAGGCACAAGGGAAGAAAAGGGGAAGCTCTTGGAGACAGAGATTTGCAGAGGTGTCCTGCAGCCTTTTTCTGCCCCAGGCTGATGACAGCTCACTTGGCTAAAGCAGTAGGTCCTTAATCTCCGCTCAGTAAGGTTTCCCAAGGGCCTCTGGACCTCTCTCAGTTCCCACTGTGCCTGCATGCTCCCATGAGCTGCACATCCCCTTGAGGATCCTCTCTCCAGAGGAAACTTCTGGTTCAAGGGATGGATCCCATGGGACAGGATGTGGGGAAACAGCCAGCTATGGGAGGAAAGCGGTCAAATATGTCCTGTCACTAAGCTGATTTCTGTGCACCGCGTGCCTAGCTGTTGTACTGTTGCATCTCCTCGCTGCCTGCATCGGGCTATGCTAACTGAGACGAGATGGCATGAAAGCAATGAATAGCTTCCATCTTCAACACATGGTCAACACAGGTCATCCTGTGCTAGGCTGTCCAGTTTAGGCAGTTGCACAGGTCCATCACTCACCTTGAACTGATTTTGATGCCAGTGGTGGACCTCAGGCTCAGAGACACCGCGTGGCTTTCCTCCGCTAGCACTGACTGGATGAGGTTGTCTTTCACCAAGTACAGGCTTTTGCTGGTGGGTTGCCACTGGACTCCGAAAATCTTAAAAAAGGAAAACCAAAGGAGAAAAAATTTCAACCTTTCTTGCTTCCTGTCTCCCCCTTCATCTTCAACTGTAAGAAAGGAAAATTAGGAAGGACCCAGTCTCTTTGCAGGCCTGGGAGATGGTAGCCCCTGGTGAGAACCGCGGTGCACAGATGCTCTGGCGCCCTGGCTCACATGCGGAGGAAGACTGGTGACACCATGTGGATGCTCTCTTTTATTACACTTATTTCTTTGTGTCACTGTGGCTCAGCTACAGAAGACAACAGGGGAAGCAGAGCCAGGAGGGCCTGCCTGAAGGGAGGGGATGCTCCTGCCGGCCATGGGTGGTGGCTAGAGGCTGTGAAAACTGGAAATAAGTTCCTCACAAGGCATTGCCCTTCCTTTGGGTCCATCTGACAGCACTAGCGATATAGCTGCCCCAACACAAGTGTCCTGCGTGGGAAGAGGTAGCACCAGCAAAGAAAACCTGCCGTGTCCTAATGAACATTTGCAAGGACTTTCTCCAAGCAAAAGAGAAAGCTAAGCAAAAATAATCACTGGTGAACTTATGCCAAAAATGCTTGGCTCCTTTGCTATGCTGCACAGTGACCYTGAGGAAGCTCTCTGCTTTTTCTTTTTTCTTTTTTATTTTTTTTCCTTCCGAAAGGAATGACGCACATGCTGGACTTCACCCCTTGCCTCTGCTTCATCTCTCAGCCCTGGTGTGGAGAGGGCTGATAACTCAGGGGATGTTATCGGAGCACCTGGCCCTGCATCTGGGGAGTGCTGGGAGGGAGCTGAACCCATTACAGACTGGTGCAGAAGGCTGCTTCCAGCTGTAAGTGGGTCACTCAGGTCAGGGACTCAAAGACCACCTGTAGTAAGATTTGAGGAAGACCCCAGTATACTTGACAGAGTCACAAGTTGAGTCCTACCACCACTGCAAAAGCATTGGACTTGCTTTGTTTACGGAGGCAAATCCAAATTTCGGCTTCGTGCAGCTAAGGAGATCTTTTGTCTTTACGGCTGAATCATTGGAAACAGTGTACGTGACTTGACAGCTCCCAGAAACGTCCTCCTGAAACACAGTTAAATGTAAGAAATCATGGTGAATGGTGATCAGCTGTCATTACAGCTTGTGAGAGCCTGAAGAAAATGATCTGTGTAGAGAGCAGACATGGTAAAAGACAAACCCGATAAATATCAAAATCATCAGGAAGCTAGGAACAGGGCTGTATTTTGCAAATTTGGTCCTGAAGCCATGAAGTTTGAGGTCTGTGTCCAGTTATCTGCTCGTAGCTGGTGGTATGGCTACCACATCAGATTGCATATGTAAATCAAGTAACTGCCCCAATGGGGTGTTTGATACCTCAAAATCCAGTTGGGAAGGACGTTGGCCTCTTTGCTTTTTCAGGCTAACACCAGCAGCAGCAGCACCTTTGTGCCTGGA
This sequence comes from Apteryx rowi, assembly GCF_003343035.1. Classification (NCBI taxonomy): domain Eukaryota; kingdom Metazoa; phylum Chordata; class Aves; order Apterygiformes; family Apterygidae; genus Apteryx; species Apteryx rowi. Next base: position 914,757 of record NW_020449642.1, on the reverse strand, counting down.
CTTTTGAGCCTACAGTTTTGAGGTTATTTGGTTTTGTTCAAAATTCACTTCTGAATAGTTCAACTGTGAAGTGAAGGATTTCCCTGTCATTTGCTGACCGCTGGATGGGCTGTGTGAAGTGAATCGCACTTAGCAGAATTCCTGTTGTTGTTTTTTTTCCCTCTCTGCTTTTCCTTTTGTCCAGGAGATAAGGATATTCTAAAAGGGTCTGTTCCTGAAAATCATCTGCAGATATGTATATTTTTAAATTTGTGCTTATAAACCCTTTCTGGCATGAGTAGTGAGGGTGTTTGCACAGCACCTCCTGCCTTGGGGTGTCCTTTTCAACAGTCATCTTCATTCACACCCCACGGGCAACCAGAGCAGCAAACCCAGCTATGTTTATCCTGAATTTTGCCTCTTCTGCTGAAAATCTGGGGCTAGCTCTGCTTCAGGGCTGATTTTAGTGCTGCAGCATGGTTTCCCGGCTCAGCTTTCCTGCAGGATTTGCCCTCCGAACTAACCCCAGCTCTGCACCTACCTCCACTGCTGTGCCAGGATGGGGCTGGACCTGGAGCAGACTGATGAGGCCTCGTTTCAGATTTGAGATCAGGGGACTTTCTGCTTCATTTCCGTAGAAGGCTTTGACCTAGAAGGATAAAACTGGTGTCTGGCTGTGGGGCAGCAGGTTCTCTCTGCTGAAAGGTGTCTTCCCCTGCAACCTAAGCGATACCAGACACCCTGCAGGTACCTGGAGATCTTACAAGAAAGGCTGTATCCCTGAATAGCACAGGCTTGACTTTGTGGATCTGTGCCTGCAAACCTTTTATATTTTTTTAAGCAAAGCTTTCCTGATTTTCCTAAACCTTAGGAGAGAGGAAGGTCAGCAAGGAGCTACCATCCTAAGAATAAGACCTAGGTACTGCTAAAAAATGATGCTGGAGCTTCTTCTGAGTTTGCAGCACTCTCCCAGTTTGGAGCATCTGGGGTCGTGCTGGGCTCTGTGGGAGACCGTATGTTCTCATATTTGCCACTCTGGTCAGTTTGTGGGGGGGCACGGGTGGGCGCAGTATGCGTCCAGCTCACCTTCCCGCTGTTCCAGGAGATAAAAACTGGCTGCTGGAGCTCTGCTTGCGTCTCCTGGCTCAGTGCAATCTCCACGGATGGGTCTCCAGCACCATCCTGACTCCTCTTATGCTCTGGTGCATGTTGGGCTTTTAGGTCTTGGATCTACGATGGTGGAAGAGAGAAGAAAGTAATGACAAGACGTGTGCTCCCAGGTTCCCCACTGCCTCTGTGCATTTAACCTGCAGGCAATGCCCTTTGTCACAGAGGTCGTGTTTCATACCACTTGGGTTCAAAATGGAAGGGGCTAAGGGAATAAAACCCCACTACTTACGTGAGGAGTATCAAGCTGCAATGGATTTACTATTCACTATAAAAAAAGGTCTGCTATGAGAAGCACTAATAACCCTTCGGCAGCCTCATGTACCTGCACCTGGAGAAGCTCTTCCCCTCCTGGATGCCTCCAGAGTCGGTGCACCTGAACCAAAGCTTCAGCCTTCAGCCAGCTTCCCTGCAGGGACAGCTTGGACATGTAATCTAGCTGGACATCCAGGGAATAGTGGTACTGATACAGGATCCCGGGCTGGAACGAAAGTGGCTGCAGATTCCCTAGGGAAAGAGGCAAACATTGAAGCCTTGCATACATCCATGGTTCTCAGTCCCTCTGCTTGCTGTAGCTGGCGTGCCCCCATGCTAGAGAGGACTCAGGCTTCCAGAAAAGCTTGCAAACTGCATCGCTTTGCCTTCTGAAAGTGTCATTTTTCACCAGGCGCTAGGTAGAACTGCCTTGGAAGAATATGAGAAGGTTTTCCTGGAAAAATATTTGTGCTTGCAGTTTTTGGTTTCGGTTTTACTCAGGTTGGAAACTATGTGCTCCTCTAGCAGGTTACAGTGGACAAATACTTCTTCCAGACAACACCCGCTTCTGTAATAAATGCAGGTTAGGGGATATTTGGGTATTCACAGGGTGGAAGTTGATTCCTGGCTAAGTTTCCAGGCTTGCCCTAGAAAGGATGTTCAGGGTGGATGCCCTGCTTGGGGACTCTGGGACTTTTTGAAGGTCCCCATGAAATACAATTCAATCCTGAAGCACAGTCTCCTGAGCATGCCCACAGACGGGAAAGTTGTTTTGAAGGGTCTTTCAGCRTTCTGCATCAATAGAGACAACACTAGTGTTTTTAGTTAAGAGAGAAGCCTTGTCCTATTCTTCATGTTGTACCTTTTCCCTCTTTTTCTCCCCCGTTTGAAGAGTAGCTGTATCAGAACTGCTCATCCTTAATTAAATCAATGGCCTTGTGATATGGTTGAGTGAAGTCACTGGGGCAGCTTTAGATCAAAACTCCTCTTTGCTTTACTCTTATTTTGTCTAGAATTATTTGCAGTCAATTCCCTTGTTCATACGCAAATATGATTTGGGGAGTTTGCCATTTTCTAAAGCCACTTGAAATGCTCCTCCCAATCTGATGCACTTTCTGGGCTTTTGAAACGGTTTAGGGTGCAGCTGCTTTTAGTATAACTGACAAACTAGGCTTTAAAATCCCTCTGAAAAATTATTGCATTCTCCAGGAAGGGGAAAAAATCCACCTTTGAGGCAGTCAGGATTAAATGAAAAGCCAGCTCGCTCCCCTTGGGTTTTCCTCTGCAAATYGGAATTATTCCTACACTTCTGTGCTGCGCGTGGTCTGAAAAGCCCCAGTTTTGCTCACCCCACGGAGAGGACTTTCACGGCCCTGAAAAATGCAATTACCCCGACCCGACCCGACCCGTCCCCGAGCTGGGGAGCAGCGCGGACTGTCGTAGCTGTCGCGGCAATAACTCTTCCCTTGGCCGGGAGCCGGAGCGGTTGCCGAGCCCCGCTCTCCTGCGCTTCCCRTGCGGAGCGGCCCGGGAGCTGCTTGTGCGGGGGACGAGCATCCCGTGGCCCGGGCCGCCGCAGGAACCAAAGTGCAAAGTCTCTTACCTCGCGCTGTGCTCCCGAAGGACAAGCAAAGCAGGCAAATGTATCCCGAAACCGCCTGCGGATTCATGGTGGGAGCTGGGAGCTGGGCAGAGAGCGGGAGCCGGGAAGCAAGGGGGTGGGAGAGGGACTAGACAACAAAAGTGGGCAAGATTTGCGGCATCAGGTGACTGCGCCTGACCTTCTCCCTGTCCCTGCGTTAACACACCCAAGGAAAAGCAAATAATTAATCCTTTGCACCAGCCCCCRGCAGCCACGGAGGGTTTGGAAATCGGCTGATTTATGCCAAAGAGCGACGAGGGGGAAAGTTGCAAAAAAGAGCTGCCAGAAGCACTTCTGGGTGGAGAAAAACCTTTGCCTTGGTGTGGGAGGGGGCGGCTCGGAAAGCAGCTCTGTCCCACCTACCGGCCCCCCGCCGGAGGGGAAAGCGGAAGAAATGGTTGCTTTTAAAAGAAACGACCCAGAAGGCGATGAATGGAAAAGCAGCAGCCTTCCCTCCTCTTTTGAGCTAGAGACGGGACTTCCAGCCCGGAGGCTCAGGTTACTTAAAGGGCCAGGCTGGAGGGGGACGGAGGCAGCGCCTGCAAGCGGGGGGGCTACCAACACRTTTACGTGCACCCGTGGAGGGAGTCAAGCCGGGAATCAGCCTCCGTCCCAGCCCCGCACCGAGCGCAGGAGGCAAAAACTGGCTCCCTGCAAAAATGCCATGGGAAAGGGTGGCCAAAAGGGTCYGGAGACTGGTGCTGACTAGCCAGGCCCAAAACCATCGACCAGCTGAGGATGTGATTCCCAACAGGATTTTTATTCAGCAAGCAGCCAGAGTTGCATTGAAAAGATACAGGGAGCACGCGAAGCAGTCCAGGGGTGGGAGAGCGCACGCGGGGTCCTGCGCTGCTGGTCCTGCTCGGTCTGGGCAGTCGTTGCTCTGCTAGTCTCTGCAGGGCTGCGATTTYGGCAGAAGCCTTACGTTTAGCACAAATCAGGAAGGTCAGGGAGGTGTTTATGGAGGCTGCTTGGGCCGAGATGACAGCGGGCACGTAGGCRAGAGTGATCCAGGGATCTGAGGGTGAGCAGCTGGTCTGTGCTCTGCCGACTCAGGGAAGGGGTGAGATGTGTAAAGGCCCAGCTTTTCAGGCAGAGTCAACCCCTGTCCAGGCTTGCTGCCTTTCCTGCGCCTGGAACGGCTGCCAACACAAGGCCAGTTTTCCTCTGTGATCCCTCCGAATAATAAACCGACCGTGCGAGCGTAGCTGGACTTCAAGCTGTGGACAATTTTAGAAACTCCATGGAGGGGTCAGTAACGAAATTGCAGTTAACTTTGGTGCATCTCAGTGTAGGAGGTAAAAGCAAGGAGAGGATCTAGGTGATGCTGAGACTGCGCAACTTGTTACGTGAACCCTTTGTACTATGTAGGGAATAAAGCATTTCAGGTGTAGTGGATAATGTGATAGCAGTTCCTCCCACAGGGTTGTGACACTGTTAGTTGGTAGGATCTGGCTGCCTTGGCTTCTCCTCCTGGGATGAATGGACCTGGAGGACTTCTGCTGTACTAGYGCGCACTGAGAAAGAAAAACACATTTGGGATGGATTAAAGTCCTGCTGAACACTGAGAAATTTAGCTCTTTGGCTAGGGTGGGGAAAAAATGAGATATTTAGAAGAGCAAAGTGGCTGAGGCTTCTAAGGGCCTAAGTCCCATCTGAAAATGAGGCTCCAGAGTGCTTGCTGGCTGCAGAAAAACACGCTACCTGGACAGGAAAGGCAAACARAAATAGCTTGTGAAAAAAGACCGTGCTGATAAGGAGGTCTCAAAGTGGGAYTGCACTTTGGATGCCAAGGCAGCTTTGCTTATTCAGATTTGATGCTGTGTCATTCCAAGACCGGACTGTGGGAAGCCGACGAGCTGCAACCTGCTCTGCTGTGTGGAGCTCTGGACTGCTGACTTCTACCTGCAGGGAAGTCTGAGCAGCAAAACCATGCGCTAGTCACTTGGCAGAATTTTCCCAGCAATCCTGAGAAAGGGAATTTATCCACTGTCCCACATCCAAATCCCGGCGGGAGGAAACCTGCTCCCCTGGCCTGGGCTACCGCTCGCTCCCAGTGATGGGCTGGCGAGCCCCTGCGTGGTGCCTCTGAAATCGGCACGGAGGAAATCTTGCTGGCATTTCCTTGCCTACTTTGTTATAATCTCACACTCGTAATAAGATGGCAATGGGCAGGAAAAGCGGTCACGTGGCTGGAAAGTCACCAAGGATGGGATTTATCGCTAGGTTCCTAAATGAGGTCTCTGGACTAAACCGGCCGTCCAGGATCCTTCTAAAGCCAGAGGAGAATAGAGAGGTGTCTTTGGAGGATGCTGTGTGTCACGTATCTTGGATACTGCCTTACAGTGACATTAATCTCCCTCTGATGGTATTTATTTAACTCCATCAGTTATGTAGGAAATTTAATACCTAGCTCAGGCTTTGATGTGTGCTTAGAAATGAATCACACTCTCTGAGTGATGTGCAGCTTGGTCAGTCACTGGAGCAAGGCTTCTCTGCCTGAGCGCCTGCTGAGGCCTCCTTGGTCCAGGTTTGTAAGGACGCCACAAGAGCCTGGGATGCAAAGTGTGTGGGTAACAAATGCAATGCATTTTAATGCCTATGTGTACCTGGTTTGTCCTCCCGTGGAACTGGTTCTKGCTTCTGTCCCTGGGAGTATCTGTGAGAGAGCAGAAGAAATTAGATGCTTTATACTCCTGGCGCAGGTCACAAATATGAAGGAYGGGCGGCTTAGGCTGCTGCTCGGTGTTATGCTTGGTTGCTGTGTTTGTCCTCTCCGTAGTGACTGTATAATACTGTGACTGKGGGTCTAGCCAAAGACACTGCTGCCCAGCATCATTACATGGTTCACCCTTGTCCCGTGCTTTCATCCTGTGTGCTGACAAAGTCACAGGCCTGCCATAAACTTTAGCGAGCTTTCACTCCACTGCTCAGTTGAACCAAAAGGAGGGGGAATAATGTATTTGCGCAAGATTAATCTGGTTAGGATCCCCTGATGTTTCTCTTCCCACACGTGGGTCCTTCCTGTGTACACACAGGAGCCCCAAAGCGTGGGTCTCCCCCGTCCTCCCGCAGAAACGCCCTGCAGGTACCTGCCTGGCTGGTTCCTCCCGCCGCGCCGGTCCCCGGAGGAGAGGCCCGCGGTGGTCTGGGACGCCTGGCACCCAGCGCTGTCCCCCGTGCCCGCGGTCAGGACCTGCAGCTCCAGCTGGAGGGTGGCAGTTGCAGTCTGCAGCAAGGCCAGGACAACGTCCTTTTCTGCAAGAAGAGGAGGGCAAAGAGGCAGCAGAAGGAAGCGCGTTTCCGCTGTTGCACTAAGAGCTTTGGTACTGGTGTTGTAAGTTGGCCCTCTTTCCCCCTGCTTTCTGGGACTTCACTTTTGATTTCCACTCACTTTGCAATTAACCGGCTTTTATAAAACCTCTGATTTGCTAAACTTTCTCCCGAAAGCCTTTATTTTTACCTGCTCTTTTCCTTCCTTCCATCTTTGCCCTCCCTGCTCCAAAAATCTCTGCTTTCATGCCCACTGTCTGTACCATGCAGGACAGGGTGGGAATCTCAGCCTCTGGGGATGTCATGCTCTCGGAAAGATGGCTTATGCAATATTGCAAATCTATAGACAGATTTGTTGTCCTAAAAATAGTGCTGCTAAAAAATGGGGTGCTCCTCTGGCCCCTCACCACATCACCTAAGAGAAACAGGCTCTCCCACCTCCATCCTGGCACATGCTGCCAGTGCAAATCCTCTTCCAACAAATTAAATCCATGCAATGTGGTCAAGGACACCTACCTCCCCATCATCATACTTTTTCAGTTGAATGCTGTGCTGATGTCTGGAGGTTTATCTGCAACTAGCACCTAAAACTTAGAGCCAAAGCGGCTGTGCCAAATATTGAGCAGCTGAAGCCAAAATAACTAGGTAAACAAATAACTTGGATTTCTGAAGCACTGAGCACTTATGATCTCCTTGGGATGAATGGTTTCTTTAGAGCAGTAGAAATTTTGTAGCTGAAAATGTTGAGCAATGTCTTTTAAAAGTAAACAGCCTTTTTGATTTAACTCTGGGTCCCCTTGGAAAGTATCAGAAAAATCAAAAAAGTAATCAGCAGCAGAATGGGCAGAGTGAAGGAAACCCTCCTGGAGACCAAAGAGAGACAATGTCCCAAAAGCTCTTTACGCTCGTGGTCTGTCCAGGTTTTCGAGAGGGCCCGGGAGTGTAAGGGTCTGAATCCCCAGCAAGGGGCAGTCATTGCAAAGATGGTAATTAGAAAACCCTAAGAAATGCCTTGTGACAGCATTTCTCCTCCCCAGGGGTGTGTGTGGCAGGGAGCTTTGGGCTCCCTGAGATATGAAGTGCTGAATTCACTCACAGCAGGCCCAGCCAAAGCAACGAGGGTGGCCAGCTTTAAGGACAGAAGTGGGATCCTGAGCCCCGGTCTCCAACCCTCCTATTCCTGGTTGTCCTCACCCCTCTGCCCAGCTGTGAGCAGCCACTGCTGAATTGCCATCAAGGAGTCTGTCTGCAGGATCTGACACAGCAGCTCCAGCACCTGTTGGCAGAAGAGCATAGCAGAAACGGTCAGCGCGGTCGGGTCGTCGTGCCCCAGGCTGTGCCCGGAACACGCGACGGGTCAGCGTGGCACGCACAGGGACCTTGGTCACCTAGCTAGGACACCAGAGTGGACTTTGGCAAAGGGTGGTCACCCTGCCCAAAAGCCTAACTTGCAGAGCTGTAAGCAGGGTGGAGGAAATGGAGATTATTGCATGAAAGCCTCTCAGTTGCACGCCTGAACACATGATCTTGGCTGGCAGGCAGGAGGCATGAGCAGCCACCAGACCCGAACGGGTGCAGGCTCCTCAGGCTCTGCATGCCTCCCCATCCATGAGTACCTGCACATGTGAGGGGGGATTTGCAGGGGCAGATTCYTGCCCGAAATGTCTGATGGAAACAGCAGTGCATTAGCCATGTGAATGCCAGCACCAGAAGAAAGCCAGGGTCTCTTGGCTTGGAGGCAGTAGGTGGCTCTGGGGCTTGGGTTTGAACTGTGGAGGCTGCCRCATGGTCTCATGGCTTTCCCAGTACAGATCTCAGCTAGCTGGGAAATTTCCAGCTCCGTTCCCAGTATCTGATCACCCTGGGGCAGATTGGTGGGGGAACGGAAAGAGTCCCTAAGGGCTCTGTTCCTTTCCCGTTTCTTGCACATGATGATCCTTAGTTACACACCCACTCCAGCCTCTTATTAGTCAGGAATTTTTAGGAAAGGCCTGGAAGCAAGCGCAAAATAACCACTGACAAAATATGCAGACAGCCCAAAGGGGGAAATAAGAGATAATGAAGAGGACATAACGGGCCCCCAGGAGCAAATCTTTACAGGATGACTCAGTGGAAAAGCACAACCATAGAGGCAAGAGCGAAGGATGCTGGCTGCACCTACGGAGCAGGAGAAGGCACGAGTTATTTTCCTGAGGGATGTTTTGGCCGCCGTGAGGAGGCTCTCTAGGGTCTGCTAGCTTCTACTAACCAGGACAATCTGCAGCAGGTCCCACTGCAGCYGGCTGGGCTTTGTGCCAGGGAGGACCTCAGGCGGCTGCCACTCATGCGGTCCTGCCTGCACATGGGTGCTCCTGAGCACCCCCTCGTGCGTTGCGCTGGCCGAGAGCCAAAGCCAGGCACGTTTTAACTGGGAGCAGGGCATGCGGGTTAACAGTGAGGCTGATTCACCGCGGAACACATTGCYGAGGGAATCAGCGGATGCGCCATCTCTCGGTAACCTCCATCCCAGAAGGAACGCTTTTGGGGAAAATGGCTCTTCTGGCGTTGCAAGAAAAAACAGGCATAATTCTATAGCCTCAGCACGTCAGATGACGTGATATAACGAGCCGTAGTGGCTTTAAGTCTTAATCACTGTCCCCTATCTTTTCTGTTATGAACCATAAGATTGTGACGGCAGGTCTTTCTGTCTGTCTGTCTGTCCCAGCCACTTCAGCCCTCGTTGCCCGGCCACTCCAGTCTCTTTTGCTTACCACGAGCTCCTGGCCCTGGCAGGAGAGGGCAGCTGGCTTCCCTTCAGTCCCGGCACTCCTGCAGTGCAGCTGGCAGGATGAGTGGTGAGTGGTGGCACGAGAGGGAGGTGGGATGAGCCGCCCCGTCTCTGCCGAGTACTGGGTCACTCGCTGGGGCTGCCGGGCCTGCCGAAACGTAAAAGCACACGTGCCACCAGAACGGTGCAACCGTCCACCAGCCGGGTTTCCGCGTGCGCTTTGCTCCTAACCTGCAGAGCTTTTCCCTTCTAGCTTCCCCTCTGGTCTCTTCGCTCCTGCCCCGTATCCCCTCTTCTGTGCCCAGCCACCGTCTCTCCCCAGCAGTGCTCCTTGGGCTTGACCTGCAGCTGCTTACAAATCCTCGCCCACCCTTGGTGCCGGCGCTGGGTGTTGAAGTGGGGACTGTGCAAGCTCAGCTCCTCCGCGTGCTGWGGCAGGGTTGGCCTCGCGGCTCGGGAGGTGAAAAGTGGCTGTGTTAAACCAGTTCTCGGTTCGGCTCAGGCGCCTTCATTTTTGTTGCTGGAGGCATTGGCTCTCCAGCGCCGCAGGGAAGGGGCTCACAGGGCTCCGGAGGCTACGAGCTAGTACATGATCGAGATGCACACTGTGCAGGCTCCAGGTTTGGATGGGAAAGTTCAAAGCTTGGGCTGGGAGCGGGATTCCTGCCCTTGCACCTTTCACCCTGAGCAAGGCACTCTCTAACGCTTCCCTTTTCTCAAGGAGATTCCCCACGTCCCTTGAAGCCCTAAACGACGCGAAGATCAGGGCTTAGAAAAGTGATGGAGCAGCCTCAGGCTGAATGTAAGTCAGGTTTTTCTCCTTGTTCCCCCTCCGTTCCTCTCCCTCCCGTGCGCCCCCCCCCCCGTACCTTTTCCTGGCTTGCCGCCTCCTTCCTTGCCGTTCCAGCGGGAGAGAACGCGTTAACTCTGGCAGCAAGTTCCCTCAGTTCTTCCCTCCAGGCCTCTGACAGCGCACCTGGGAAAATCAGAGAGCTGTGAGAAATTCCCACAGACTTGCACCGGTGACATCCCAAAGTCTTCAAAACCCCGAGCGAAGAGACGTCCTCTCTTTTTTCCCATCCGGCAGCCTCGTGAGCAGAACCGGGAACTGTTTCAGCCCGGCGAGATGGAGCTGTTCATCCCCATCCCTGCTCCATCGGGACAACGATTACCGGATCCTGCGATGGGGAGCGTGCTAACCTGTGGTCAGCCACGGGATCGCCTTGCTGGGGGGATCCCCGATTGGCATCTGCCTGCCTGGCACCCCCGGGATGGGGGTGGAAAGCTGGTCCTTAATCCGGGAGTGCGGCGAGAGAGGGCTCAGCGCTGGCCAGCCGTCCTTCACCGTGCRTACGGGCATGCCATTCAGGCCTGCAGGAAAGAGGGAAAAACAGCGTGGAAGGAGCCCACATAAACCTCAGTGTTTTCTGTTATGTCCCACGAGGGTAATAAATCTATAGGTGCCCGGTCCTGCGGGATGGACAGACAAATCTTCCCCCTCCTCCTGCACAGCCAGGTGGGTTCCCGCAGCGTCTCTGCTTCTAGACGTCTCCCCAGGTTGGGCAGCGTGCGGTTTGGATGAATTAAGCTGCCGTCGCTGTCATTTTTAAACGAGAAGCAAGATACAGGACGGCTTTTGCCTGGTGTTCACATGAGAAATATTCAGCTGGGAATGTCTTAATGCATCAAACGGGATCTGAGGGGGAAAAAAAMCAGAGGTATGGGATGGACATATGGATTCCCAGGCTATCAGCCTTGATGCTCTGAGCAATCGATGGGAAAAACCTGCTTCAGGAAGCACCCCGCAGAAAAGCTGCCGTTCCCTTCTCGCGTCCCCTAGCGCTTTGCAAGCCGCAGGGGGCCCGCAGCACCCCCGGCTGCTGCTGGCCCCCGCCGTCCCCTCCGCGCGCCCCGCGCCACCCACCCGCGATGTGGGTCACCCGGTGCGGGTGGGGGTTGTGGCGCGAGAAGAAGGAGCGCTGGCTGAGGCTGCCGAAGCGGGAGCTGCTCCGGCAGGGCGGTGGTCTCGCGGCGGCCGGGCYGAGCCGCGGCGGGGCGGCCAGCGCCGCGCGTTTCAGCTTGCTCGCCAAGGCGGCGACGTCCTCTGCTTCGCGCGGCCCGCCGACGGGGCTCCCGAGCTTCCTCGCCTCCTCCGCCGCGGAGGCGCGCTTGGCGCTGCGAGGGAAGGAAAAGCAAACCACTCACCCGCGGTCCCCGGCTCGTGAAACCTCTGCGCCTCGGGACGAGCGGCCGGGCTCATGACACACGGATGCGCGTGTGCAAAGCAGTCCCACGGCAAACGGCTCGTCCAGTATTTATAGGGACGTGGTGTTGCCACCTCCAGGCCACGAGGCAGTTCCTGCGAGGAGAAGCGGGAGGCGAGTCCGTGCTGGCTCCCAAGAATGTGCTGAAACGCCRAAAAAGGAGCCTGCGAGGGAAACCCCCAGAAAAACAACGGCTCTGCTGGCGATTTTTGAGCCCAAATCAACGTGTGGCATCTGCAGCCGCCCGGAGTCCAGCCGGCATCGCTGGCCGCTCTCCTTTGCTGCCGGCACTGCTCGGCGAGTCCTCCTGGCCCTGGTACTTACTGCGGCTGCTGGGAGTCAGGCTGCGGATCCCCGGGGTCTGTTGCCATTTTAGCAGGTCTCTAAGAAGACAGGAAAGCCGCCGGTTACTCCTGCGCGCCGAGCCACGCGGTCCGTTCGATATGTGGCTGTCTAGTGTTACACAGGCAGATGCCGCCCGTAACTTCCCAATCCCCGTTCACATTTCGGCTTTGCAAAACAGCCTCTGGAAGATGTAAAACCGGGTGGCCAAGCTACGGTGCAGCTTCTCCACGTGCCTGCACCCGGCTGGTAAGGATGCCGTGGTGACCAGGGACACGAGCTCGCTCTGGGTGTGGGGCTCAGCGAAAATCAGAGGGTGGCACAGTGCGATAGGCAGGTATATAGATTTGGGGGCAGGGAGATCAAAGCAGAGGAGGAGACCTGGTGGGCACTGACTCTGCTTTCACAGCCAGGTGCTTGGGATGTAAAGTCCGTGCTCCCTAGCAGGGTGACCACTGATGGGTTGTTTGCTGAGCTGGGGGCCTGTAAAGGTCTCTAACAGCCGTTTTTAGAGGCCAGTGCTTGAACATCTGGAGAAGAAGCTGTACTGTCCATTCCCCATCTAAGCTGGACCGTTCATTGCCTCTCTCTTCCAGGCTGGGGGCAACCTCACATGGGAAATCGTGGAGATATTGGAGGAAGCTTGGAAGAGTATCCAGAGCTCACTGGGAGCAGATGCTGATGCTCTCCTCCAACAGCGTGCAGCACTTGCGTAAAGTACTCAGCGGTAAATACAGCCTTGCAACACATGTTTTCTAAACAATTTACCATGCGCAAATAATACAAGCAAAAGGCATTCCAGTAATTTCTCTGAAAATGGTAATCTCCCCAAACTCCTCCCTTTGTGAAATAACCTGGGGGCAGTTTTTTTTGAGTGAGGTATCTGCAACGCAGTTTAGAGTGGGGGGTGTCAACATATTGCCCAGTTTGGTTTCTCTGTTCAGGCAGGCCTGCCTGATGCTTTGCTAGAGCTTTTCTAATTTTTGTGTTTATCAAGCTGTGCAAATGCTCTTGCTGCTAGATGTGTTTTAACACAGGGGAAAGCCTCCCAGCAGTGCCTGCCACCTGCGGGCAAAGCTGGCCACCAGGACCCTTCAGGCCAGGACAGCCAAGCACGTGTCCAGCATAAAGCTGACGACAGGCCCTGAGGGCACTAATGGGCTTTAATGGCCCTGAGCAGCCTCACCTGGTGCCCACACACCTGCCCACACTGCATTTAAGCCCAGTCCTGGCTCCTGGATGAGTCTTTCAGACCCATTTTGTAGCCCTGGTTGCAGCCCTATCTCTGGCTGCTCCTGGCTGGAGGGACCCTGGACCTGGTTCATCCCCTTCCTGCATCTGGGGCTGTTGGTGGATCCTGGTGCCTGCTCAGGTAGGTAGGTAGGTCCCCCAGGGAGCTGTTAGTGTTCCCAAGACCTCTGTCCCTTCCTCCTGCTTCCCCTTCCCGAGGTATATGGGGTCTATCCTGCTATGCAGTAAGTTTGGGCTGGCTGAGAAAGGCTGGACACCCAGGGTCTGACTCTGCCCCCAGAGGCTCTATGAATAGTATAAATGCAATCAGATGCCAGGAGCAAAGCTATGCAGATATACTTTTTTCCCCCAAGACAAATACCTTAGGGGAAGATATAATTCCTGCAAAGCACTCTATAGCCTGCCTTGGGAGCAAGGACACGTTAAGTATCTGACCGGTACTGCTATTGCCTGTTTAAAAAGCAAGTGAAAAATGCTCAAACACTCTCAGGCAGCAACAGTAAATATTGGGCTTTGAGATCTTTGGAGCCATTTTATTTACGAATCTACCTTCTTCATACAGCTCTGGTCTTGTACTATACCTTTTAAAGACAGTTTGTGTAAACTGAGCCTAGCAGCCAGAAGTTCTTGCTTCCTAGCCTTTTTTTAGGCAATTGTTTTGTAGGGAGAATTTGGCTTGTGATACCTGGACAAAGGCAAACAGCGCTAGTGATGTGTCTGCTATCGGATATATAAGAAGAACTACTCACCCCTAGCCCTTCTCCCGGCTCCCAGCGTGCGGAGGGAGTCTTGCAAAAGCCCCTCATTTGTATGGCAGCGCGCGTGTGCTCCGGGCCGCGTTGCGTTCGGGTTGCTAGGCTGCCTTTCTGGGGACGACAGCAGAGCCTGGCCCCCCTGCTCCCCCCCACCCACGGGGGCTGTGAAACAGCCTCGCAGCCCCGTTCCTCACGGGTCTTGGGCGCTCACCATAGTTACGTCCTGGGGGTTTCAATAGATGAGGTCAGCAGAGGCTGCCTGGGCAYGGTGAAGTGGTGGGAACCAGTTCTACATCGGACTCTAAGGTCTCTCGAGCCCAAACTGCTTAGMCCTTCTTTGGGTCTGATAGCCTTAAGAAAAGCTTTTGCTACTCTGGTGCCTAATGATTTCTCTTGGAATTGCAGAAAAAGAGGCTGGAATTGACTTCGGGAGGTTGCGTGGCCCCTCTCCCTGCTCTGAGGCAGGGTTGGCTTTGCCAGCACTGTTCATGACCCATGACTGTCTCACCTCCTTGTGAAGCCCCTCTGCTGGTGGAGATTCCCAGTACCGTGAAAGAATTCAGTCCAGTGCTTTACTACTTTGGCTGCTGTAAAGGTTTTCCTTGTGCCTCATCTTGCCTCAGTTGTAGCTTATAACTCCTAACCTCAGCCCCAGTTGACATGGAGGGCTGCTTCTTTTTTTCTTTAGAGGGGAGTTTAAGGAGAGCTATGACCCTGTTGCCCTCTACCTCACCTCAGAGGTCCTGTTTTCCAGACCCTTTTGTCATTCCTGTGGTTCTCCTATAAACCTCTGGTAATCAGTGCCCATCTYTTTGTGAACTGTGTGCCCATTTGGGGCCCAGTCCCCCAGGGAAGGCTCTGTTATTTGCTTTCTTCCACCTTCTGGGAGCCATGGATGAAGGTCTGCTTTGGATGAGCACATCCTGCTCCCTYTGTTCAAGCAAATAACCTGGCAGCTCTTCTAGTCTCCCCTCTGCTGCTCTGGTTTTGGGCTTTTTAGCAGTGATTGGGGTTTCATTAGGCTAGTGTGAAACACCTGTTGAAACAAAAAAAGGAACATTTTCCTTTTTTTAAGGTAATAATGCTTCCTCCAAGCCTGAGACATGACCATATTTATTAAAACCAAYGGTGCAAATGCCCCCGGTGCTCCAACTTCTCTCTGCATAGGTCATGAGTTTGTACTCTCAACAACTGCTAGGGAAACCATTCCAACCTTGTCAACTGGCAATGCAACTGCTTTTTAATTTAGCTTTAAAATAAGTTTTTAAATCAAGTGATGCCTCTGCTATTGATTTGAATTCTTGATTTAATAAGTGGTTGTTTAGCAGGATCTCTGTTATATATCTTTAATGGCCTCCTGCAAGGGTTGAAGAATAACAAGCACGTGTTTGCTTGCAGTCTGAGGCCAGTCTTTGGAGCACCACTGAAATGGAGAGCTCAAGCAACCACTTTGGCACAGGCTGAGGCTGTAGTTCGTGTGATGCAGATGGCCAGCTTGTCCCTGGATCAACACAGCGCCAGGCTCCTCGTGAGTGCAATGTGTCTGGGCTGAGCTAAAACCAGCAATAGAGAAGGAAAATGCACGGATCCACCTTTGAGTGCTAAAGCATGTACTCCAGTCTGCTCTCCACCTTGCTGTGGAAGCGAAATCCTCCTGACATGTCTGAAGTGCAGCCCTTCCCAGCAGCTTTTTTGTAGTTAAATTAAAAAAAAAAAAAAAAAAGCTAATAGTGCTCAGTATTTTGGGACCTAGTGGGATAGCTGCAGATGAGGTGAGCTCCCTTATTGCTGGTTAAGTAGTCAACACCTCACCAGTCTGCAGCCAGATCGCTTCTCGTCCTGGTTAAATTGAATATAAGTAAAAGGATTTTTAGAAATGACTTGACTGGAAAGGATTTAACAGAACAAACAGATTGGAGCACCAGAAGCACAGTAACTGATATTTTGCTGTTCCTCCAGATCTTAAAAAAAAAAAAAGTGTGTGTATATATACACAATATTAACTTTTTTTACTAAAGCATTTTGAGAGGTTTTACTGTGTCGTTCCCCCCCCCCCCCCCCCCCCCCCAAGAAAAACCTCACAACCCTATTGTTTCCCCTGTTTCAATGAATGGTTTCACTTGTAGGCYTTATCYATGCTTRTAGCCTGATTATTTCTCAAACTGAGGTCCCTCAAAGCGATCAGGCTTTCAGAAAGTGAAGAGCTTTGTTCTATCTGAGGCAAACTGTTTTTTGTCGTGTTTTTTCTTTTTTGAAGACACAGCGCTACACATTTTGAAACCTTTAGAACATGAATGTGCATCTTTCCAGCTCTGGGAGGTCACGGTCGCGTCTTGCTCCAAAACCTGCCAGGTTTTGAATGAATAGATTGCTCTTGAGTGAGCGGTGTTGGGAGCTCTTCTGCTATGCAGGTGCTTTTCTTTTAACTCTAGAGTCATTTGATATCATTCTGGAGACCTACTAATGAGGTGATGCTGATGCTGGGCCTGTAAAGGTAGGAGTAACCGGAGGACATGTAAAACCCTCATATCAGTGCACACTCAAGTCCTACTTGGCCATTAATTTTTCCGTGTACACAGTATCATCAGCAATGTCTTTGTTTGCATGCTGGGGTGTAATTGCCAATTTACCCTTTGTGCTGGGTGTCCTGTTACTTTGCTGAGCATCCCTGAGTTGCATGCAAGATATTTTATTTACCAGCGTAACCTAACCTGGCTGGATACAAAAGCATGCTCCATTTAAACAAACAAACAAACAAAAAAAGAGGCCAGAGAAGCCAGTGTCGGGATCGTCTTTCCATTGCCCATAATCCCTGCTGCTACCAAAAGCATTGCTGCCTTATGCAGCAGTGATAGCTAGCAAAGTCATGGGATGAGTCGCAGGTGGTCCTGGGAGGTGTCACTYTTTAACTGATGTTTAATCTGATATTTAATCAGATATAGGGAAATCATGGATGCTTTCCTGACTTGACACATGTATCTTGTTACTTATCGGACTGCTGCTGCTGGCTTTAGAGGTAGCTGCAAGAAAGCCAGTGCTTGCTTAGAATTAAAATGGTTCTTGAAGGCTCAAGCGCGGCTGAAGAACCTCTTCCTTCTCTCTGTTTGGGAGATGTATGTGAGTCATGAGGCATTAGGCCAACTCTTGCTGCATTTTATTTACATTTTTACAATTAAACAGGTAGTTGATAAGATTGACAAGAAAGATAAGATTTAGGAGCTTGTTAGACAAACCTCTGAACTCTTTGGGTGATTTAAAGAGCAGTGGGATATGAAGAATGCTTTCCAGCATGGGATTAGTGTAATCAATACGAACATGCTTGCTGACATAAAAGTCACTTCTTAAAAGCAATTTATCATTCATTTAAATGCAGGAGCTGCAGCGTTTGATAAATCCTCAGCCAAATGAGGGAGAATATTCCTGTCTGACTTTGCTCTTGCAGGAGCAGGACAAAAAATCAATCATACTTAAGAAGAGTGCTTTTCTTAGTGATCACCTACAATTTAGGGGGAAGCAGTAGAAAAAGTATCCAGCGACATTAATTACAGTTTAACCTGCACTGCCTTCTTCTACATGTGAGGTCTGGGTACTGTGCAGTATCATTTGTGGGATGCATATTGTAAAAACACGCTTTTTTTTTTTTTTTTTTTTCCA
>NW_020449642.1:889331-897355 GCF_003343035.1 Apteryx rowi | reverse complement strand
TTTCCTTCCAGGCTCAAGATTGGAGAGTCAGCTCCCTCTACGGTCGGAAGATGGAGAGACACCTTCCTTCCTTCGGGGGATCTTTCAGTTTTCACTGTGCTCTGGAAGAATTGGGTGTTGTCTGTCTAGCAGCTGCAGAGAAAGCCTTGCCTCTTCCTAAAACCGTGGTGTAAATCCCACTCAAGGTGACAGTGCTCTTCAGAAGAGCTGCGGTTTGAGGCATCGTTTGCAGCTTGGATTGCGTGACACAAGGTGCAAAGGCATTTGCGTGTGAGGAGAAACGAGAAGGACTCGTATGGGGACAGGGTTCTGCAGTGCACGACAGCAGACCTTGAGCTGCCTTTGTGGCAGTCTGGCAGGAGGTGGAAGCGGCTCAGCGTGTTCGGTGGCACTTGTAGCATCATGCGCCTGCAGGTGCAGGAGGTGGGCTTGAGTTTAACACCGAGCCACTGCAGGGAGTGTTTTTTCAGCCAGCAGTCGGCTGGGATTTGCCGGGATTTTGAGCCTTGCTTATCCAATTATAGGAGCCCTTTAAAAGGACTGCAAAAAGATGTGGAGATGGGATTTTTTTTTTGCATCCCTAGGTGCTGAGCACACTTCAGCTGTGAGACCCCGGGGGCCTCCTGGCAAAGCAGCAAGGCACAGCGTGGGCAGCAGTCCCTCCTCGGTCACTTTGGGTGCTCAGCTGGAGGCTTGGACCAGGAGCTCAGCCACCTCTGGTGGCAGCAGGAGGTCAAGGGACACCTGAAGGTGACGCAGCCCGTTTGTGGCAGGGATGATCCTGCGGCTGAAGCTGCTCTCCCAGGCTGTGGCTGCAGAATGACTCTGCTCCTGTYTCGGGTGCTGCAGTTAAGTGGGATAAATCCAGGCTGTGGTTTGTGTTGCACAGAGCCAGGGCCTCAGACCGGCTTTTAAGCAATTATACTGCCTTATGCTAATTCCCTCCAGTTCGTCAATGGGGCTGTTGAGGGTAGTTTGCTGTCATTAGGCATCAGAAGGGGGCCGTAAGTGGTGTTACACATCTCTGCACCACATCTAATGGCTGCAGCTGCAGGAACAAGGTCCTTAGTGATCCTCAGAGATAATAAACTGATATGCATGAGCGCAAGCAAATTATTAATAGAGTACAGCTTTGCAAGACGGGGCTTACCATTATAAATACAAGGCTGTTAGCTGATTCCCAGGTACCCATCTTGCAATTGGCTCTCAGCAAGGTTTTGCCGCAGTGAGGCTTAATTTGCTGTGTGGTATGGGATAGGCAACATTTTTTCACCATTATCTCATGTGTTTACAACTGGTGTCAGCTCTCCAGGCCAAAGAAACAGAGAAATACAGAAATTCTTCTGTGCATACAGGACATCTGAGAGAATTTTTGTCCTGTTTGGCAAAAAGCATAGCTTCTCTTTCCTTTTTTTTTTGTAGCTCACCTTGCAAAATGCTGGGCTCTTGGTGTCGAAAGGAGAGCTTGCTGTTTCTTTCTCCCCTGTCTCCAGAGCAAGTCTAAGATGTTTTTTTAGCTGGCAAGAAGCTCTGAAGAAATCAGTGGGAAGCAAATTGCAACACTGAAGACAGAGCAGTCTGAAACTGCGAATATTACAGCCACTGTGAGCCCAGGACCACAAGGTAATTGCTGCAGCAATCCAGATCCACTTGGAAAGGCGCCTCTGGGAGCGTTGCCTCTGCCTCGGCCTCGGCAAGCGCGATTTTTCTTTTAACTCAAACAGCTGCTCCTGGGAAGAAGCTAGAGACTGTCTCCGTTGTGGTTTAATTAGCTGGTAACAGCCTGCATTGCTTTCTAGCCTGGACTGAACTTAGTCTACTGACAGTGGAAAGGAGCTTGCCACATTTATGGCTTAATCCAAGTTTTTAATATTCATTGGGCAAATTCAATCCAGTGGTAAAACTATTGCCATTGCAATGGGAATTAGTGCCCTGTGGATTTTACAGGTTTTGTTTATGTTTAAGGTTTATTTTGCAACTCCTGAGAATGTCGCTGGATGTCTTGAAAACCCCACTCTTTGTGGCACTGTTAATATGCTGCTCGGATGGCCGACTGAAGCCAGCATGCAGCACGATGTGGTAATTCATGGAATTACTCCAGACTGCGCTGGATCCCAGTGCTCCGGATGGCGAAACATTGCTGAAGTGCTTGTGCAAGCACTAACCATAAAGAGACAGCTGCAGGGGTGAGAATCTTGCCCAAATCTTTCTGTTCTGACATGCTTTTGCACACACCTCGCACAAAGCAGTTAACCCAGCAAAGTGATATGGTGATTCCCTAAGCTGTTTATTGAATAAAGGGACGTAATGCTGGAAAGGATCGCACAGGTTGTCCAACCCAGACCTCGGAGCTTGTGCAGCCAGAGGGGAAAGTCCAGGGTCATAAACCTCGGCTCTGCAAGCTCCCGGGTGCCTGTGACCTGCTCCATGCTTGGGACTGACAACCACAGGAGGGGTTTGCTTGGGGGTGTTCCCAGGTGACTGTGGTTCTTACCCGGGGCTTTTAGGAACTGAAGTTGAACCTAACTTAACCAGGAGCTTTTCAGTTTTTATCCTCCATCTCTTGAATAACAGAATTTGGGGGGAGGGGGGGAAAAAAGCATCTTCTTGCTAAGAAGCACTGAAGAAAGTACAGATAGGGAAAAGAGGATTACCACATATATTTTATATGTGTGTGTGTATATACATAAATACACATATGCTCCCTGCCCCCACTGGATACTTGAAAAGTGCTGGTGGTAGAAATAATCTCTAATGCTCTGTTCTGAATCCCAGGCAATATGTGCTCTGTAGCAACGTGACCCTACTTGCCACCAGGCCGCAATGAATGAGCTGTTGAGATTGCGGCTGATGGTAAAGGACTGCGGGTGTTTCGTTCTCCACTGTGGCCTTGAATGGGTGAGAGTAATAGAGTAGGTGTGCAAAGAAATAAAAAAAAAAAAATCTGCCTTGGGTGAGGACTCTTTTACAGCTTCCCTAGGCTCTGAGCATCCTCAATAGCGAGGACTGCAGTGTGGTACCAAAGTGCTTCTGCAGGAGTCAGCTGAGAATACCAGGGACTACTTCATAGGAACAACATATCTGAAGCCTAACTTTGTTTGGGCACCTCTTGGTGCATGTCTAGAGGGCCTCCTTGGAGCGGTGCAGACTGGGCTTGATAGCGAATCCACATGGAATCCACATGCATACAAACACTAGCAATATGGTCAGTCTTGCTGCTGCAGAAAGCTTGGAAAAAGGAGTTTATTAGTGGAAAAAAGCTGAGGAAATCCTTGGGCTCAGCTACAGTGCTGCGGGGGAAACATTTTGAAATGGCAGTGACAAATAATGTCGTTTAAGTGTCTTAAGCTTTGCACGACAGTGCCATTTTTTTTCTAGCAAACTCTGCTTGTGTTCAGATTAGAGTCCATCTGCAGACTTATGTTCTTTGATACCACTGATCTTAGTAATATATCCAGTGCGTTCAGAAAGAAGCAGCATGTGGTTGAACAGGACAATTGTCAAAAATAAAGGGTCAGAAGGGGTCTTGGGTTGGGTAACCCATCTGGGGTTATTCAAGTGGCTGAACGTTTCCTCTTGTCATCTTGCAGTACGTGGTGTGTAATGTTAACAGCTTTGTCCCTGACAGGCTTCTCTATTGCCTTTGGAAAGATGAAGAAATCTTTTTCTATTTTGGAAAAACAAAAAATTATTTGGAAATATGTGTGGGGCTACAAAACTGGACAGGAGAAGAACAACTACCTGTTTTTCTTCTAATGAGCTACTTTGAGTGATTTGTCCTTTCCCTGTCTTGAACTGTCATCATTAAGCTAAGTCATTTCCAAAATTTCTGTGGGAAGATGTTAAAATGCATTACACTTAATTTCTGGAGAGTTGATACAAAATTCTGAYTTTTATATTTGTCACTTAATATGTTCAGTTGCATAATGTAAATGTTTGTTTTCAAGTGCTCGTATTTCAGCACTTTGAATAGCTTGTGTCCTGAACAACAGCATCAGAAACAAAAGGGACACCTCAAAGCCAGCTTCAGTGTGAATTTAATCATTCATCACTTAGGCTTAGAGTATAATTTTCTATAAGGTGAGAATTATGTTGTCTGCCAGATAGGGATACTTCATAGCTCTTTCAGGAACCGAGCTTATTTGTACATAATGTAAAGTTGTATCAATTAAGATTACAGGAAGGAGAAACTTTGTTAGTGTAGAAAACAAACCATTCTTGATGTGTTTATGTGTAACTGAAACAGATCAGCTGGAAAATTCCAGGTTAAAGCAGGCATTGTTTTTTTGTATGAATCTACACTAAATCCTTACCGCAAGGGTCCAGATGTGCTGACCAGCTGACTGCTTGGGGCTCTCGGGGTGGCTGGCAGCTGCTAGCAACCTCCCAGCAACACATGCTGTGGCCTTTAATCAACAGGGATGCAAGGAAAGGAAACGAGTGTGGGGCGAGGCGCGGTGTGTTCGTCGTGCTCTGGTCTAGGGAGCCGCTGTTTCTCATCCTCATCTCCTAGAGGCCAGGGCTGGCTGGAGCAGAGGTGGCAATTCCTGCTCGTTGCTGAAAGGGGGAGCAGCGCTGCTTGGTAAGGACACAGGCTTCTGAATTAAATCCCATCCCTTCTTCCTGTCCCTTAGAGGTTAGCCCATATTCTCTCCCCAGGATTGCCAGAACTAAGCAGAGTGGGGTTGAACAGGTGGAGCTGTTATTACCTTAAATTTTTATTACCTATTACCTTATTGCATCAGCAATGCAATATGCTTTCAGAGTAATATACACGCATATTTAAATCTATGTTCCTGCCT
The DNA here is from genome assembly GCF_003343035.1 of Apteryx rowi. Taxonomy (NCBI): domain Eukaryota; kingdom Metazoa; phylum Chordata; class Aves; order Apterygiformes; family Apterygidae; genus Apteryx; species Apteryx rowi. The sequence goes on along the minus strand of NW_020449642.1, from coordinate 892,553 downwards.
CTGCCTTGTGAGGGTGTCTGACCGACGCGTGCTGAAGCCGGGGCGCTGGCCCGCGCTGCTGCGTGGCGGCTGCCTCAGCTCCTCTTAGCTAGCTGACTGCTGCTGGCTTGCACACGTGAGTGGGCAGAGCCGGGGCAGAGGGAAGAAAGAAGTGTGTGTTCCCTTCAGAAAGTTGTTATAATCCCCTCCTTTCATTACTTTGTGGAAAGAGGGGGGAAAAAAGCACTTTTTTCTTCATCCTTGACTGCTTTCAGGCTTGACTTTTGCATCAGCCTTTCACCCAACTAGTCCTGCTGGATTGGCCTCAAGACTTTTTTTTTTTTTTTTCCCCCTCATAACTAACCTGTGATGCACAATGTAATTCTAACTTCCCTTGTGGCAGGGAAGGTCTTGGAGCAGTTCAAAGCTAGGTCTGGCTCTTTCTCTTCAGCCCCTTTTCCAAGACAGCCTCTACAGGAGTGTGAGGTCTCCTTTTCAGTGTGGGAGGTGCTGGCCCAGAGGGAAATGGAAAATCTGGTTCAAAAGACATATAATTCCCGGTTCAAAATAATCTCATCCCCATTGGGAAAGTCTTCCAGTTCCAAGGGGGGATCCTTAAACTCGGATTTAAAGCCTTGACGAAGCCAGTGTCCTCTGTTGCAAGGTGCTTTGGAGAAGCGGCTCTGGCTTTTGAGGCTTGTAAGGTGTTACCGTGCGATGCTTATGCTACCGATTCCCCCAGCGGCATCAACGTTTACGCTTAAATGGCTCCTTGCAATAGGAGCAAGGCATGACATCAAATGACCTTACTGTGGTATACGTGAACCGTATATTATCCTGCCACATAATGAGGGTACTGGGGACATGGGGTGTGTGTGGGGGGAACAAGCTCCTCCTGTTATTGAGTTCAGACTACTCTTTACTCAGGCAGGTATTGTCACAAAGTTTGAAATTTCTAAACTTAGTGTTTGTTTGGTTTGGTTTGGTTCCAGCTACTCTAATGGAGAGGCTGTTCCAGCACCTCAGCTCTCTAATGGTTACAAACCACCTCCCAGTTCTTAGCCGAAGTGGATTCGGGGCTACCCTGCAGCCGTCTGTTCTCATGCCACCATTGTATTCCGCTTAAATGGCTCCTCTTCCTCCCCGGGGTRTCTCTTCCTCCCCCCCACCCGTGTGCTTACAGCGAGATAGCGTRTCCCTCTCTACCTGCGTTCGGCTGGATTAAACAAACCAGCTCCCCCTTTCCTGGCATTGTGCGAAGGTGTGCAGAAAGATAAACACGACTTGCAAAGATGCATCTGAAGAGCCTTACTTCAGGCTTTAAGGAACAAATGAGATTTCTTCTCATGCCCTTCAGAGTAAAATGTGATTTAGAAGTAACTTTTTTTTTTAAAGAATACTTTCTAAATAGCAACATTATTCTGAAAGTCTGGAGGCCTTAAAGTGCTTGTTGCAGAGGTTCTTTCAATAAGAAAACGCTTAGCTTCTTCGGACCCCGAAAGCGCTTTCTCGCTTGGCAAGCGTGCGGGAAGACGACCTACTTTGTGAGATTTATAACAGTTTGATAGCTGATCRCTCTGTTACCTTTTTTTACTGAAAGAGCACAGCCGATATCTGGGGATCCTTTTGAAAACAAACATCCCACGAGGGCAGTTTTCTGGAGATAAAAGCGCTGTCTGGTGCCTTATGTAGGAAGCCGCTTTCTGCGAGGCGACAGCTTGGATGGYGTGGTGGCAACTGATGAAAATAGTTACTGTTTGTAATGCTGCGCACAGCTAAATGTTTGTATTGAGAATAAATGCCAAGGGCTGATACTTGTATACCCATTCCAAGACAGTGTAAAAACAGAAGTACAGGAGGTGAAATAGGAACATTTTTAAAAGCCACGTGGGAACCTGTGCAAGTGCAAGCGAGGAGACACAGAATTATACCTTTTACAGCCAAAATGTGTCCTGGTGTGACTAACCAGAAATCTCCAGTTTTGGGAAGCCTGAATGCCTTAAATAATAGGTTTAGCAACCTCCAATAGAAGGTATACCTTAAACACATTTTATTATATTCTATGGACACAATGGGCATAAAATAATTGCAGGTTTCAACTCAGTGTAAGCTAAGACACCATCCACCATCCAGTTGTAAAAATAAATGATTATTTTATTTGTAAGTGGTTTGAGCATGGAATTTGGGCTGTGCCTGCTTGGAGCCGCTTTGCGAGCGCTGGTGAGGACACACACCTCGCTCCTGCCTCTGCGTCGTGGCAGCAGAGGCATGGCACCCTGGGACCCCCTGGTTGCACCATGTGTTAATTTTTGACCTGGTTTCTTCAGGAAATGTGCCAAATGCTAGTGGTGTTTGCCTGTCCTGCCTCATTTCATGCCACTTATTAGTGATCAGGGAATCCTCTTGCACAGAAGCCATCGGGATGCAAAAACACCTGAAGCCTGGCTGCCTTGGGGTCACTGCATGAGGAACTAATTTGCTTTAAAATGTTCCCAGCTCTCTCTTTCCAGGTTGCATTTGCTTTCCCGGGGGCAGCCTGCTCTGTTGCCTGCCCAGCTGCTGCCGTCCTGGAGCCCTGTGACCCAGGGCCGTTTCGGATCGGAGCTGTGAAGCATCTCACGGTCAGCTGGAGGATCTGCAATAGCGCTCGCAGCACAGTATAAGGCAATCTGTTCCCAACGTTGCTTCCCACAGCTGAGAAAACACCCTTCGGATATTTGCCAGGTGTTGTTTGCCCTGGATGCATATAAATTGCCGTGCTGGTGGGCGGCTGGTCCCAAACGGCGCGCTGCCCACCCAAAACACAGCCCCTAACGTTTGTCCCCTGAGGTCAGGCCTGGTCTGCATAAAATGGAGTTTAACGTTGTGTTAAAACAAGCCCAACAAGCAGATGCTGGAATAACCCCAGGATAAGATTCCTCATCGGCTTCGGCTGGCGCTGTGCTAGTAAGCTGTCCTTAAGGCTCTGGAATGACCTGTCAACGCGGCAGGTCTGCCTCGCCGCGACGGGGTCTCCTGGCGTTTCGCAGCACCTGACCAGGCCTCAAGCCCCGCTTGCTCGTGCACCAAAGCCATCAGGGCCGCCGCCGGACGCTCTCCTCTCGGTGGCCGCTTCCTCGCTTTGACCAGCCCGCCTGCCCCTCAGCCCGCTGTGACATTCACCCCTCGCTTCTCAAGCGAGCCGCTGCTTGCAGGAGCGCAGCAGCAGCAGCCCCCCGGCGCSAGGAGGGAGGCTGGTGCGCG
>NW_020449642.1:875689-888397 GCF_003343035.1 Apteryx rowi | reverse complement strand
GCCTGCCTGCCTTCCCCCCTCCCACCCCGCGGAAAGGTCATTCGCGGCCCAGCAGTCAAGCGCCGCTTCCTCTTCCTACTCCGGCGCGGAGCTGTGCCCGGCCGGGGTGCCGCCGGCTCGGCGGGAGGGATGGAGGCAAGGCCCCGTGCCTGCCCACGCGCTCTGGCACGCTCTCAGCAGTTACTTCTTCCATCCCCGTGGTTCCCCGCGCAGCTCGTTGTCCTGGTGGCTTTTGGCTGTCAAAAGTTGGCTTTTTTTTGGCGCTGAATAACGGCGGCACATCTTGCGCGCCGGGTGCTCTAGACTGGCCCGGGGTTTCTGGAAGCGTGCGCTGTGGTCAGGCTCTTCTCCTCCTGCTCTCCTTTTGCCAGGGCTTTGCTGAGCGTACAGCCGCTTGCTGTGCCTGGAAGACCTGTGCAGGATAGCTGCTTTATTCATTAGACTAGGCAGCAGCTTTTGCACGGGGTTATTGGCTCCTGGAAAGCTAGTGAAGTTGGTTGTATATTGGTGTTTCTCCAGAGAAAGCTTCAACCCCTGAATACGCCTGTCCTCAGCAAAGGGGGTTGCGAGGCACTGGAGATATTTTTTTACCTAAATGAAGAAAAATCTGGCTTCCCCCATCCACTACACACTTTTAGCCTACTAAGTTTTCCACCCTCTCACTACTCCTGCAGGTTGTAGGTGAATTGCTAACCTGAGCAGGGGAGGATCTGCTGACTTTTGCCACGGAAACGACGCCTTGCTCCTTGTGTTTTTCTCCAGTGCACCTCTCCGCTGTTGTTTGGTGCTATTAAGTTGGACCTAATCACAGCCTTTGTGCATGCATGGTTTGATTGCTGTGGTGGTGTCTGAAACCTTGCCGTGACTGTCCTGACAAGAGGGATTCGATGGAGCCCGTTTGCATGCATGCATGCATGCATGCAGGTTCTTGAGGTGCTACTTGCCTTTGTTGCAAAGCACGCTTAATCCTGGCGTGAAAAGGGCATTCGTTCAAAGTGATCCCATGTGAGAGCTGCTCTCCCCTGTTGCGCAACCCYGTCTGCAGCTGCCTGATCTGCTCAGGCACCTCGGTTTTTGCAAACAGAGCGATATGTTTTTGAACTAGAAATGTTGGTCTCGTTCCCTGCTTCCCAGGAGGTTGAAGAAATTCCCTTTCAGTGCAGCTAGATCTTCATTCTGGAGTATTTAGTAACGGAAATCTCTATAGACTAAATAGCTATGGCCCTTTATTGTTAAAGAGCTTTGAAGTATGTTTTAGTACTGTCCTTAGAGTATGATATAAAATGGTTTCCTCGGACTGGTGTTACGGTAGCAGGTGTGCTGGTCTCTTAGCAGCTGCCAGAGGTGTCTGCGTGTGGCTATCTTCTTTTCAGAAAAGATTCGCGTTTCCTAGAAATTTGCAGGCCGCAGTCTCTTGCAAGTCCTTGCGTTCAGGGAATTTTTGTTTCGTTTGTGCCTTCTTGCTCATCAAGATCCCTCCGTGCGAAGTGCCAGGAAGGGCAGGAAGGGCACGTGACGAGGTATTGCGAGGGCAGAAGGGTTTTTTGCACAACGCTACGCCGGTATTGATAAGAGAGGCTTTGAGGGTCCTGCACGGTGGTCAAAGTTGCCGGAGAAAAGGACCCTTATTGTATAACAGCGGTGCTGAGTTTGTGCTGATCCCAGGGGTTTTGTCAAAGGCTTGCGTAAGCCGCCGGGAAGCCGTGCCAGGGCGCCCGGCCGCCTTTGTCCTCCGCCGCTGCCGCTGCCCTGAACGACTGCAACGTGCCGCGGCTCCCTCCAAGGCTTCATCTTGCAGCGCTTCGCCCGCCTCTGCGCCGAGCCGCTTGCAAAACGTTTCAAATAAATCCCCGTTTTGCCCTCCGAAGGGCTGCGTGATCTGCCCTGGAGAGGATGCCGAGGGGACGAACGAGCAGGTGCGTCCCCGCGAGTCCTAGCGCACGGAGGACCCAACGCTGCTGCTTTTATCCTGGTTATCGCGTACGCTGGGACGAGGTTTCCGGGCGGAAACTGCGCCTGCTTGGCCCGCCAGGAGATTTGTAGTAGGTTCACGTAGGGCATAAATAGAGCAAAGGGCTGCTTTTGTGAGGTTTGGGGTCTGCGCTATGGAGAGCGTGCCTGGCCGCCGGGAGCTGGGCAGGAACTTTGCTTTTACGAAGCAGCTTATTTTAGTGAGCAGAGTGGCCTAGCTGACATCTCATGCACAACCTTGGGGTAAATCCTGTTGCTCTGTAGCGGAAGCCTGTTTCTTACTCCAGCTTCTTTTTTTACTTTCTAAGGCGAGCATCAGTGAGGCTTTTCACAATAACCACTGCTTGTTTTTTTTTCCCCCCCTGCAAATGAAATCTGAAATCTCACCTAATTTTGAAAGTCCTTCGGGCTGTCATAAAACCACACATTTTTTGAGCTTGGAATCACCCTGTTTTGAGGTCTTTGCGTTCCCTCTYGGAAGCGCAACCTCGAAGGTGCTGCTGCTGCCGCCCTTCCTCCGAGTTGCTGCCTTGTCTATTTTTGCACTAAAACTATAATTAGCCTTTCTGCAGCTGCTCCCCTCGAGCCCGCAGGGCTGGTGGGATAATGCGTGGGCATTAGTTTGCATACGCTGTATCTGACAGAAAAATTGCCATCCCTCTAAATAGCGAAAAAAAAAAAAAGGCATCTTTGCTTGCTGAACATTGGGCACCAAATGCTTAATATGGAGCTTGCACATTCCCGATTGAGCAGGCGTCATGGTCTGGTGGGGGCAGCTAAAAAGCCAGGCTAGAAACTTAGGTTGCAGGCACTGGCATTGTTTTTCTGTCAAACGCTTTACTTTTCCATCAAATGCCAAAGTTAGATTTAAGAATAAACAGCCAGTGCTTGTAGTGTTTCCTGGGGTGCTTGAGTGAAGTTGGGGAGCGGGGTGAAGTGTTAGACCCTCCGCTCTGCTCAGGTACCTTTTGGCCTGATGGGCTTCTGCTTTCAAACATCGCGGGCTGGAAAAGATTGGTGGAAAAAAAATGCTCAGTATTGTGAGGGGCTGCTTTTGTGTTCCCTCAAAATAGGAATTAGAAAAGGAATTGGAAGAAGATCCTTGCAGGGTCGGAAAGGGGAGGCTCTTGTAATGAAAATGTGAGGTTTACCAGTTTACCGCCTTTCTGCGCTTTTTTTTTTTTAATAATGTACAAGGACTTACTACAGTTCTAAAACTTGCTGCCAAGGAAATGCTGTTCTGGCAAAATTACAAAATCTGCTCTTATTAGCTTTGGCATTTTTCTCCCTCTTTCTTTCCTATCATCTGGGACAGAAGAGCATTACTGCAGTTAATTTGTCCTCTTTTATAGTGGGGTGAGTGCTCAGCTAGCTAATGGCCTTCAGAAGTAAATTCCTAAGGATGTATTCCTAATCTGTGTAGCTAAAAATTCAATATGTAAACTGCTGGGCTTGCTGAGTGCATTAATATTGGTACAAATGAATATTGCATGTCCTAATGATAGCAATTAGTACTTTATCTAATACCTCGGTCTGTCTTAATGCTCTGAGAATTAAGAAAAAATCCTCTAGTGGAGATTTTCTCCGTACTTTTTAATGTGCTCCTAAGTCAGGCTTTTAAATTGATTCTAGAATAATCCTGTGTCTCGTGAAGCTGGGTCGCTTTTTGTTGGGGGAAGGGTCTTTCAGGGGAAAAAAAATTAACTCCTCCACTCTCCTGTAATGGGAAGGGAGAGCTTTTTTTGTGATGCCTTCACCGATAAGCAGGTTGTCGTCTTGCATGGAATTCTGTCCTAAATCCTGCTTTATAATCAGGTCCGGTCATTGCCTTTAGCCCAGCTGGGCAAGCAGCAATAGCAGAGGAGAATGGCGGTGATGATCCCACAAAGCTGGAAGTGCATCCCGCCTTATTGCATGTGATGGTCTGGTGCAAAACCTGCTTTTTCCTCTGTTGCGAGCAGCCTCCCCAGCGCCGGGGTGGAAGGAATTCAAATGATTTGGCTAAACATAAGCTATTTATTCCCCCCGCCTCCTCCCCATAGAATAAGGAAGCGGTGCAGAACCACAGGAGCGAGGCTAGCATTGCAGGTAGTGGATGTCGCAAAAATAGATTGCACTTAAATGCAGCCTCTAGATTCTCCAGGATTAAGTTAGTAATTCAGAAAGCAGAGGGCTCGTTTACCTTACTGAATACTTGGGGGAAAGAAGCACTTTAAAAACTCTGAATACTTAGTTAACCAAGGAGCTGAGAATTTATATTTCCTAGCTAACTCTTCTTGCATGCTAATCGCCACTATTTTTTTTTTTTATCCCTGTTTTTAGTAGCCTAACTTGATCAGTCTCATCCTTACAACTCTCAAAGAGTGTGGAAGCAAGGTGAGATGGCTGAAGCACAGAAGGGGAGAGTGAGACCTATGGAGAGAAAATCTTACTCTTACAAAGTACAGTCTTACCAAAAAAAAAAAATCTTACAAAGAACTGTGTTCTTTGGTGGAGCAATCTCAGATTTTTTTCTTTTTTTCTTTTCTTTTTTTTGGACCTGAAAAAGGGAAGGAAGTTCTCCAGCAGGTTAGGATTCACAGTGTGAGCTCTTTCCATGTCTGTTCAAAGCTTGCGCACATCACTGAGTTACCAGCTATCGGCCGACCTGTGGTAGCAGCCTGCATGCTTTTAGCTCGGGGTGAGCTTAAGGTAAAATGTCTTGGCTTGCACCTCAGGAACAGGAGCGTAAGCCGAGGCATGTTAGCTCGCATTTGCAGTGGGCCCAGAGCAGGAAGGCAGGTGGGTCAGCTCATGTGTTGCTCATTCAGCCGTGATGTCCTCACTGTGCACCTGAGCCTCTTTAGCCGATAATGTAGCTGAGGAAATACCTTCGTGTAGCAGCACGCTGGAGTTGCTGTAAGACAGTGTCACGCACTGCAGAAGCAATTCTGGAGTCGAGCAGTCTGAATTTGCAGACCGGAGCGTCGGTTTGATGGGCTCATGGACAGCGAAGGACAGGAGGGACCTGTGCGCGCGCGTGCGCCTCTTGTTATAGCATGCAAGATTTGCCATTGGTGTCACGCAGCTTGGCTGGGTCTAGAAGAACGGACTTGTTTTCCTTTCCCTCCGTCCCTGCGAAATGCAGTGATTGCGGAGAGGAGTGTGTGATTTCACACCAAGGTGTGCAACTGGCTGGGGTCTTCTGTCCACATCCTCATCCAAGAGTGAGATCAGTTCGTTGCCAGATTTATTACTTGCCATTGCCTTATGCAATTTAGGCCTAAAATGTAATGTTCGGTTTTGATTTGGGGCATAGAGCTTAAAATATCTCCGTTTTCAGGGAAAAAAAAAMCAACCAAATGCACTGCTCTGTACTTGATACTGCAGCGTTTTCTTGCCATCAATTGAGAACAGCTATAAAGAAACCAATACATTAATGGTTCAGTTTCCACCCTTTTAAGTGCAGTTTCAAAACTGGATGATATCCAGGTATTAGCTCCTATAAGCCAAAGTCATCGTTGTTGGTTTCTGCGCAGTTAAGCACTCCCTTCTCCCCCCCCCCTTTTTTTTTTCCCTAAGAAGATTGAGCAAATTCAGTGACACTTAAGAAGTACTTTCGGTTATCCGGAGAAGGCAGATCTCTCCAAATTCGAGGCTTAAACCAGCTTTGTGGCGTCTGGGTTGTGGGACTGGGCATTAGCTCTGACATTTCCTAATTGTGGCGGTTTATGTGGCTGTCTAGTTTCCAGGCCGAAATAGCTGGCGTATTTTTAAATCGCCCTATGCCAAGTGAGTGAGTGCTAATTTGACGTCTCAGAGCTGCGTGCCACTCCTCGGGAGCAGAAAGGTTCTTGCCTAATTTGGTCCATTTTCTTCAGCCTGTGCAGGGCTGTGGATGATATTAAACTTTTATGATAAGCTGACTTTGTTGTTTTACCCTTATTTCTGGGCTGCTTAAGAGGTTTTAACCTCTAGCATTACATGTATTTTATGGATTTTCCAAAGTTGTGAATGTTCATTAGTGTTTTTTTGTTAGGAATCTTGCCGTCCTCCTTTGATCGTTTGGAAGAACTTAGTTATTTTTGATTTTTTTCTTTTCTTTTTTTTTAAAAGGTGTTTGTGGTCTCTCTGGTTGCATTGCAAAGACATGTCACCCCTAAAGGGTGACCTAAAAAAAATTAAATGCTGCTTCGGTTGTTAACTTGATCCAGAAGTGAGGTCTATGAAGAGTGCTGAGAAGGGAAGTTTTAGCAGCTTTTGACTTGCTTTGTTTATGTCCATCTTTGCAAGCCACCCTAAAATCACCATGCTTGTGACATCATCAAGGTCATATGTCAAGGAAATATGTCATATCAAGGACATATCTCTTCCCATCCAAGGTTTTATTAACAAATCTTTGAAAGGCCCAGTGTGCCTTTTCCATTGCTTGGCAGGTGAAGCTTTGTGGCTTTGTGAGATTCCCCCGGAAAGTTCTCCAGAAAAACCAGGGAAAACTAGGTTTGACAGTATGTTAAAAGGGGAGAAGGGTTGGGAAGAGTCTGAAGGAGCTTAAAAAATAAAATAAAACACACAAGCTTTTGTCTGTAACATACAGCAAGACCCCCAAATACTTATTTTTGTCATAGCTCCAGACAACACATGGTTACCTGGCTTCTTAGCTCGAGAACCCTTTTTCCAGAGTATTGCACTGAAGACCTCTCTTTGAGGGAAGTGGCCTTTCTGCCTTGTGTACATCCAATTTTCCCCACCCTGTTCTTTTTAAACACTTGAAGAGAGCATGCTTTAATGCTATTGATTGGGTACTTGGGCTCTGTCCCTGCAGTAATTACTAGTTTAACATTATAATTGTGATTGCATCATGATTTGCAGGGTTTCTTTTTTTTTTTTCTTCCCCCCTTCTCTTCCAGCAGTGTTAGTCTCTGCAGCCCTCCCTTTGTATGGAACCTAATAATTAGGTGTTAAACTTGAAAAGCTGGTGAGTACTTACATCTTTAAAAATCCAGCCGCAGGTACCTAGATAGACCTGTTTGGTGGTACCTGGTGAATGGTGACTCCTCTCTGGATGGAAGAATTGTAGCAGTTCAGCCTTCATTTGCTGCCTGAACTGATAAGTCCATGGAAGTAATATCAAGATTAACACAATTGCTCCTGTTTGTTTTTTCTGTAGTAAGATTCAGGCACTTGCTGCCAATCTCGCTTCGAGGTCTCCTGAGGGGTGTTGGACCCATGAGTCTTGCACATCTTGCTCGTCCACCAGTGGCCCTTCTCTCTGAATATTTAGTCTCTTGAGCTGTGCATTTTTATCAATGGATTTTGACTGGAAATGAGTGACAGCTCTCTCCTGCCCGTTCCATGTATAGGAATTAAGAAAAGCACACGGTCTGCGTACTGAAAAGCATTTTTTTAATAGACAATAGACTTACGTGGGAGGCAGTTCTCATTAGAGTGTTTCTGATGCCCTGTTTGTGTGTTTGAACACGACCGTTTTCTCAGTATCGGTCACCTTGTTTTCCTTCGTGTAGGATGCCATTATCCCCTACAAGGAAATCCTCCAGATGTACTGGGAGAAAGCAAAGAGCTTCGTGAACGCCCGGTGCGACGGGCTCGAACCCTGGCAATTGATTGCACTGACGTTTGCTTCTACTCTTATCATTGTATGGCTGCACGGTTTCCTCTTCCAGGCCGAGAGTAAGTATTTAAAGCGGGGGGTTTTCTTATGGCTTTATGGGGGGTGGGTTGGTTCTTAGCTGTGGAGGGAAAGAGGAAAAACAACGAGACCGAAACAGGCCTTCTGCTGGCAGCTGGTTAGTATTAATGAGACCTTTTCCAGATTAAGGTCAAGGCTTGTTTGGTCAATGCGGCTTCCCCATTCCTTCGTAGGGTGTGGTGGGCCTGCCTGGAATGTGCCTCTATCTCTCCCCTTCCTTTTGTCTCCCTTTAGTTTCTGGCTAAGCCATTTCCATGCCAAAAAACTCTCTTCTGGCTCAAGACCTGGGGAAAACAATCCGAGAGCTGGGGTCTCCTGAACGTAGTTGCTAGAGCAAAATGTCGGGGTAGCTCTGGCTCTTGATCGCTCCTCAACCCCAGGAGGGGACTGCTTCTGATTTGGTGTTGGAAGCATGTTTCCTGCTCAGGATGTTTGAGATAATTGCGTGTGCGGTTGTTTTTTCGGAGCCTTTTCTTGCTTCGAGCGATTTCTGCTCCTGACAGCTCTTCAGTGAGCTCCCCTTTGATAAGCTTGCAGTTTCCTCTGCGGCTTGGGGATGGTCAGAGATAACTGCCTTGCTTTCGGAGGAGACCGTGGTGCTTTGCAGATCCCACAGGCCGTAGGGTTGCATTCTAGTGGCAGCATGTTAAAAATAGCCAAGTTTTTAACTTGATGTTTACCTCTGTGTTTTAACTTCATGTTTACTTCTGTGCTTCTCTGCTCCTCAACCAGACTTTTTTCTTTTTAAAGGCTAGAGTAGCTGAATAGGGGGAACATCTATGGAAGGAACAAAATGATGTGAAGCTTTTGCTCAGTACGGTGTTACATTAGCTTCTTGGCTGATGTTTGTACTGTTGTGTGGTAGTTTTTGTTTAAATATTAACTAATTGCATGAAATCTGATGAAATGGTCTGAGTTTTTGAGGAGTTTACAGTAACTCTAAGTCTTCTCTCAGCATGGAAGTTCCTGATTAAACTGTTTGTGCATGGTGTTTGCAATAGAAATGTTATTTCCAGAATATTAAATGTTTGGTACAGAATGTGCCAAACTGCAACTACTGTCCTTCTGTAGCTTTTCAAAATATATCTGAAGTAAAAAAAAAAAAAAAAAAAAAAAAGTCAAGCTAATGCTGTGGGTAAGATTGTGAAGTGCATAAAAGGTTGATTTTTTTAAAGTTTGTTTAGTTATGTCTTGGTGATAGCATTCTCCAATTAGCTGAAATGCCTGGAGGACTCAGTCGCAAGGCATTTTTGGTGGCAAAAGAATCTCTGTCATCCTGTTTTCATTCCTGCCTTTAAAGTTACCCCAGGAGTTTTCCGGTGTTGGTCATAACCAGCTTCTCTCATTTCAGGCTTTGGCCTGTGGTGGGATTTCTAGTTTTTCTCCCTCTCCCCTTCCCCTGAGCAGTGGGTGCCGAACCGCTTCCCGTTGCATCATCCAGCGCCTGTATCGGATGGCCAGAGACCGGAAGAAAACTTGGTCCCCTTCCAGCTGGGCTGCTATTTCCTTTTTTGGGCTGGGAGTCTTGTTTCGCGTGTCTGAGTGTATTCGTGTCGCAGTACTATCCTGGGTTGAAGATGCAGAATCATTGCAAAAAGTGTTTCCGCGGGCTCTATCTAGCGAAGCAAAGATTTTAGCCTTGCAAGGTTGCCTGTCTTTATGCAGCAGGCTTAGCAGCAAGGTAAGAAAACGAGACAGGTATCGGCCCCCAGAGACAGCTACTACTTTGCAAGCCAGTTCTTTCTGTGGCCTGGGCCGTGTCTGAACCTTGCTTTCTGACACGCTCGCCTGTCTCCCCGTGTCCCCTTGCTCTCCGTGTTATTTCTGCTCGGACCAGAAATGCTGTGCCTGAGTCGTGGCTTGCATCAGAAATGCCGTGCTCTGCGTGCGCCTGGTTTCTGGAGTCACGTTGCCTTAACTGCTGACTTTTCTCTTTCAGGTTTAACATCCCGAGCTAAAAAACAGTTCTTTAAGCTCTTGAGGAAAATGCCTTTTGTCGGGGCCATAGTAAGTATTTCCACAGCTTTTCTTAGTATTATCCCGGGTCCTTGTTTCAGCCTGCGTAGCTCTGACTCAGAGAACTTGCAGTTCTTTGCAGCTTAACTGCCATGTTGTTGTGATCATACTGATCCAAGGATATGCATCTGGAAGGTCTTCTGCTGCCACCTGGTTTAATAAAAGATACAGTTTCTCCCTCGTCTTTTTGTAATAGTATCACTCTCAGAAAATGGGGATGCCGTCTCTTTGTAGGCATTAATCAGCGAGTGCCATCACAGAATTTTCCGGTGATGTTTTCTCCCTGTTGGATTTCAAGAAAATAACTTGATTCATGGAAGAGAGGGACAGGACTGAACTTGGGTTGTTATTCCGAAACAATGTCTTATTCTTGAGCAAGTGTGAAATAGCTGGGCCTTTGTTGTGCAACACGGAAGGATAATTTTTTTTAATCTGATGACTGGCCATGATTACTTTAGAGCTCAGATATCTGTTAGCAGCAGTTAGCATTATAGCACAGAGATATCAGGAGTTTGTGTAATCATTAAAATGAGACAGGCTTCAGTGTCTGGGAGATGTTTTTTACATGAAAACTTGAAACTACAAATGTCAGCATTTTTTAGCACTGATTTCTTGATCATTAAGTCATTAACACAAAGCTTGGTTTATTTTACCTAGCAAATGATGGTATCACACCTGATAACTGCCCTTCTGCTTGATGTGTAGGCAACTTTAAGCATTGACTTGGGAGGGGTCAGGTCCGTCATAGGCCATCTTATGGAATGGTAGTAGGAGCTGTTCCTTGTGGTCCCTGATGTGGAGGCAGTTCTCAGGTTTCTCCCTTGATGAGGGGCTAGCATTTCCCCTTCGCTTGATGTTAAGTGCTCCAGCTTTCACCTTCCGGCTTCAGCAGGCCTTGGTCGGGTGAATTAATGACTTGTACTCTTCTGCTTGTATTTGGTCCCTGCCGGTTAGAAGAGGACAGTTTCTGGGGTCCCCGTGTGTGGTACTCGTGTTCCCAGGCTAGCACCGTTGAGCTCTCCTGTGCCGAAGGACTCCTGGYGTGTCCTATCTGTGCGCTGCTCCCACTCTTTGGCCGGCTGGTAGGTGATAACCTATCAGTCGCCTGCAGGAGGCCTTGACTTTGAGGTGTTCCAATGTCCAAAAGTCTTTAAAGCTGATAACGTCCCCACAGCTGTGGTGTCTAGTGGCTCTGGAAGAAGAGTCTCTGCGTAGGAATGTGTTGTGAGGAGAAATCTGGGCCTCCTGAGTGCAGGGTGTGGGTCGGAAGAAAGAAATCTCTTAACTCTGTCTGTAGTGGTGATTTCTTTAATGCACGTCTCTATTTTCTTAAGTCTCTAAGCTGTATATGGGATGGCAGAGGAGACAAGGTACAAAACATAATGTATCTGAAGACTTCTACAAATTCACAGCTGTGGCTTAAAAAGGTTCTGTGGATAAAAATGCTGTATTTTTGCCCTAAGCTTTTTTTTCTCGAGCATTAAAGAAGGGGCTCAAAACTCCCGCTGCTCACTGGTACCCATTAAGGAAGATATTCTCTTCGGATGTGGTGGTGTTGACTGTGCTGTTTAATAAAATGGAGCCAAGCTATGCCCTAAGCACCGCTCTGTGATCGTCCGTGCTGGTTAGTTGGCATGATTTTGGGCTGCGCCAGCTAGTTCCTGACATGCTTTAGAGACCAGCTCRTGCCAGTGACCGTTCCCGTAGGCATTTTGGACATGGCAGCTTGCTTTTCGAGGGAGAGGTAGGTAGGGAGGAAGAGCTCAGCTGTGCGGCTGTGATCCCTGCTGTGTTTTTGGTGACAGGGCTGAACCAGCTCCCAGCCTTTTCTCGCTCAGCGGAGCGGTTGCAGCTAGTGAGCTCGCTCTTGCGGCACTGAACAATTTATGTAAAATGTGGCCAGTCCCGTTGCTGATAGGGCTTTCCTTTCTTTTTAGATTCAAAAGAAGATTGACGAAGCCTTGAGTGATGTCACCTCCAGTTTATCCTTCCTGAAAGATGAAAAGGATTATATCAAAGTGCTGCCGGAACAAGGCATGAGCCAGTCTGAAGTGCTCGAGAAGATGAAAGAGTACAGTTCAAAAGGTATGACCGTGAGTCGGTGCTGCTACCGAGGTGGGTCTGCTTCCTAGACCTAATACTAGGCTTACGCTGTTAAATGAGGTTTAATGACTCCTGCTCATAGTTTCATCTCAAATATTTCTTCCTTGGTGTCCTTCCCCTGCAAACGTATGCCTGTTTTCCTTTTGGAAGTGACTAAGGACAGTATTCTTGACTTTTAATACTGTATTTGGGTATTTACATTGAAATTCCTTCCCTTCCCCAAGAGATTTTTAAAGCTGAAGGTGATGGGAGAGCTGAGGAGAAGGGAAATATGGAGGAAATAATTTGTATGCAAGTTTGGGTGTGTTTCTGAGCAATTACCTGGATGTTTGGCTTTTACCGGAAATGCGTTTTCTGTAAAGCCCCAAAGAATATTTGTAACAAAAAAAACTTCCAAACAGTATTTTAGGGAATTTCCAAGGACTGCCTCTCTTAATTGAAGTCATACTGGTTTGCACTTTGAAAACTCCCTTGAAGGAAGACAGAGCCATGATGTTCTCCTGGCTTGAGTCCACATAAGCAGTGTCGAAAACTTAATTTGAGTTGCTGCACTGACGTAAATATCCCCACCCCAATTCATAGACCTGTTACTTCTAATATGGAAATTTGGGTGACTTATTGTCCAGGGGAGAGTATGATGACTACCCTGCTCCTATGCCAAATCTGAGAAATGCTTTGAATTGTCTGCTAGAATAATGCATCTACTCCAACGTCAGAAAAAAACAGCTTCACAACTGAATATTCTGTAACGGTGTCTTTCTTTTCTACTCTTAATCTTGTATTTGTAGCTCTTTGGGTTTGTCTTCCATCTGTGTTTTTTTTCTCAGATGATTATTTCCTTTCCCCTCTCCCCTTCTTTCCCCTCTCCCCTTCTTTCCCCTCTCCCCTTCTTTCCCCTCTCCCCTTCTTTCCCCTCTCCCCTTCTTTCC